>NC_047577.1:9822742-10122742 GCF_011004845.1 Esox lucius
ATTGTTGGATACACTCTGGAGCCGGTTAAAAAACGTAGGAAGGTGACGGACCAAGGTGTGTGTGTGTTCTGTGTGTGTGTGTTCTGTGTGGTGGGTTGTCTGTGTGTGTGGTGGGTTGTCTGTGGTGTGTCTGTGTGTGGTGGGTTGTCTGTGTGTGGTGGGTGTTCTGTTTGTCTGCCTGCGTGCCCATGTTCATGCCCATACACAAAATGATCACATTGAGGCCCATAGTCACCAATTCCCCAATCTATTTGTCTTATTGACGCTTAGCTCCACCCTCTCATCCTATCAGAGCAGGTTGTATGGAGAGCCGCCCGCTCCAGTGGTGCCGCCCCCACCTACTTTCGACCAATGGGGCGGTTTCTAGATGGAGGGCTGCTAGCCAATAACCCTACGTTGGATGCCATGACGGAAATCCACCAATACAACAAGGCCCTGAAAGCTGAGGTGTGGCAGAACCTAGATGAATGGGTCGAGGCTTTCCTAAAATGTTACGGTTGCAGAATTCCTGTTATGAAGAACCCATTGGAAACATGCAAACCAATTTAACCGAAACAATCTCTGTATTTGTTGTAAAATTGCACTGTACATCCTCCAACATTCAGCTTCACTTTACATTAAGTTTGAGAATGGTCAATGTTAAGCCCCTCCCTCCCTCCCCAGGGCCGTGGGTCAGAGGTGCGGCGTCTCGGGGTGGTTGTCTCTTTAGGGACAGGTGAGTGTAAAATAATGTCTGAATCATAATGTTTCTGGTAAAATTGTATTTTTGGGCAGTTAAGGATTTTCAGATAGCAGTGGAGGTCTTTAGACCATCTAAACCTCTGGAATTGGCCAACTGATTCACATGTATATGTTATGATATTTTTATGTAATAGTCTTGATAATTATTTGGGCCAGGTAAACCTCCTCAGGTGGTGGTCAATTCGGTGGATGTGTTTAGGCCCTCCAACCCTCTGGAACTGGCCAAGAGCTTCGTGGGAGCCAAGGAACTTGGCAAGATGCTTGTGGACTGCGTAAGCTGGCTTTACCAATTTAGATGTATTTGTTTATTCATTTATTTCTATTAAATTGTGTCACCTGGGACGCATCTGCATAAATAAGCCTGTGCTATTTTTTTAGTCTGCAGTCCACAGGTTGCTTCTAACTAGACATCTATGATGTCGTATTGACTGTGGATGATCTGGTCGGAACCAGTGAAACCGTTGCGCTGCCACGATTTGGTGAGCTCCAGTTTAACGGGTAGATTACTAATGTGTATGGACACTGTCTGCCCTCCCAGTGTACCGACTCAGACGGTTGTGCCGTGGACCGCGCCAGAGCTTGGTGTGAGATGGCCGACATCATCTACAACAGGTAGGTCTGCCGGTCAGCACCTGTTGGTATGCATCAGACAGTCAGCAGGAGAAAAATGTTTAACGGTCCTCTTTGTTACCCTCCGCCTCCCTCTTTCTCCCCCTCTCTCTTTTTCCACAACCATATCTCCCTCTCGCCCACCCCCCTCCCTCTCGCCCACCCCCCTCCCTCTCGCCCACCCCCCTCCCTCTCGCCCAGACTGAGCCCTCAGCTCTCCCAGGAGGTGATGCTGGATGAGGTGAGTGACTCCGTGCTGGTGGACATGATGTGGGAGACTCAGATGTACCTGTACGAGCAGAGGGAGAACGTGAAACTCCTGGCACAGCAACTACTCAGCAACTGCTGAAGGAGGGGGGGGAGGGGAGGGAGGTGAGGTGATGTGCTGGAGCCGGATGGATCTCTAGATTTGGGGAGAACGGCCGGCAGAGAGACACCAGGCTGTTACAGAATGACAGTCCGCTGAAGGTTTGACTGAAAAGGGAGTGATGGGATGAGGTAGGAGAAACCTGCTAACTCTTTCACTCCTCACGGTAGACTGGAGAATGTGAGGAAAAAAAGCTGCTTTTGGAAATGCAAAGTAAAGAAGGAAAGAAACATATATAAATTATGATTCAGCTTTGCAGTTACTGAAACCAAGTATCAAATCATTTTGTACCTAAAAAGACTGACAGGCTGAAAAAAGCTCCCAAAGAAAATGCTAGCTGTTAGCGCTCATTCTATCAGTACCTCTGACAGGCTGAGCTGATCCCTCAAGATAACCATAATGACACATTTACATCATATTAGTCACTGTCTTGTAGCACGTTCGAACACATAGAATCAGTAAATGTCTGTGATTATGCTTTGCGGCAGATATAGAATCCATAGAATGGACATAACACCATTGACATTGATGAGGCCATTTGTTTCTCCCAACAAGGGGCACCATAATGTGACTGTATCTCATTCTGTGTTCATAACGTCTCATACATTATTAATTGTAACCAGAATAGCACTGGAAAATAGCAATTAAAATGCCCCTTCAACTGGTGATTGCTAATGCAAGTCGTTTATCATCTGATCTGCCACCTACTGAACTTGGACAGCACTTTTTGCAGTTAAAAGCAACAAGAAATAAAAATATTTGTTTTCTGGTGAAATTTGTTCTGCAGTTTTGCTCGCTGTACTGTTTGACTGACACAGCTAGATTGCCATGGGCCAGTCAGCCTGGTCAATGCATGTGAAGCTAGACAAGTTTTTTTTTTTTTTTTGTATAGTCCGTGTCCCTATACTAAAATTAACTACAAACTAAACCCCTCAAACTCATCTCTGGACCTTTTTTTTTATTATGACCTTCTAGTCAGGTACTGAGGGACACCAGATGTGTGCAATTCATAAGAAGGCAGAATAGAAAACCGGCGGTCTCCGGACCTCGTAGGGGTAAGAGTTGAATACCCTTAACTAAACGGACCAAAACCAATGACTGAACTTACCGAATAAGAACCTTTTACTGAACATGGGTTTTCCTACATTATTAATAATGAATGGGGCCCTAATCGGTGTCCCCGTGTTCACTTATTTTCCGTATCCCTCCTGTGTGTCTTAACCACTTAAATCATAACCGCCTCGCCTGGACCATTTTCATTGGGCTCAAAACCAAATGAGAGACAATAAGAATGTGTCTAACAAGAAAGGTATGTTTTGCATTGCAAAACATTTTGTTACAGTGTGCATTTAAAGACCAATTGAACAACCCCTTCCTAACGGTCAGTGATACTATCTACGTGCAATAACTGTCTATGTATACTATTGTCAGTACAAAATGGCGCCCTTTTCCCTCAGGGCCTTGGTCAAAAGTATGGCACTGAGACTAGGGTGCTATTCAGATGCAGATTTACAGTTTTTCCCCGAAATAAAAATGCCACTTTCTGTTTTTTGTTTATCAGTTTCTGTTTTCTACTATGTGCTGTTTTGTATTTGGTTTTGAGGTGTACTAAATAAAATGAATAAAATATTACCCTCTGGAGCCGTTCCAAGTTGTTAATCTCATTTTCATTTCTAAATTGAATGCGAAGTGATATAACTTTTGTGGCGATATCATTGGAGGCTGGAGGACGGAGTACCGCACAGTCGGCAAATCTTCGAAAGGGCATGGAAGACTAATTATTTTCAACTAAAGCATTTATGAAAGGCGTGTTAGGATAAAAAGGGGACGACACCAGATTTACACTGAACTTCCCACACACGTGAACCTGTATCCATCACGTTATGTCATAGATACATATGAACACGACTCGCGGTGTAGGGAAGGGGGCACACGCTAAAGGGCGAAACATGACGAGTTGGCATCTGAGTAAGTAAGTAGTAGCTGTGTGAGGCTTATCATAGGTCGTTGGTAATGAAGTCTTCCACAAAAAATCACACAGGGCAGACAAAACGGCTAGGAATTTCTCAGTCTACGCAAATTCATGTGTAAATTATTGTGTGTATGTCTATATACGGGTTTTTGGGAAAACTGACAGTCGAGTCATCCCATCCAGTCAGCACGGCAAGCCGTTCAATTACATTCTTGTACCAGTTGGCATGTTATTTTTTGTTGTAACTAGCCGTTTTATTTCTTGTTTGCGTATCCATTGCGACAGTAGTTCTTTACCCTCTTGGCAAGGGACGCTTGGCGACCTTGATATAACTCCACAACTCAAGCTTTTTTTTTTTTTAAAAAGCTCCTTAACAGTTAAACGTTAGCATTTCGGAGTGGCAGGCACGCTGGGACACAATAAGTTGCTACTTATTTTTATTAAAGGACTAATGGCGTTTCCTAATGCCTTTAATTTAAAGATAATTGCAATATAATAAAATCCTGCCAGCCTCAACTGTCTGGAGTCTCACGAGCATCCATTGTGTTGAATCGGGAGAGTAGAATGGTATTTATTTTTACCCCTACACCACGGTTCTACCCTAGAGGGTGCTGTTGAGACTACTCCAGGCCTTCTTTGCAGAACATTTGTTGCAATAACGGCATTTCTTGCAACAAAACATTACATATGACATGTAAAAAGGGTAGCCCTACCCATCATTAGATGAGTCTCCGCTGTTCAATGTTGAGACTACGTTGTATATACGTATGCATTGTCTTGATGATGTAAACGCGTAAGCTGCTGTTTTGTTCTCCCAGAAATGTTAAACTATTGTAATAGTTATTTTTTATTTATCTAATATAGGCCTACTAGTCATAAAATGTTTTGGCCTCCTGGTTTTTGGCTTATTTTATGTTTCACAGGTGATGTTTCCAACCATCTTTTTCCTTACTTTCCTTTCACAGTGATCCCTCCATCAATAATTCAGTCTTGGCCGTATCGATGTCTCTCTCTCCGTCTCAGTAAAGCCGCAGTCGACTGAGGGATGAAAAGGCTTATTAGTCAATAAGGGAGATAAGAACATAACAGAAGGTTATCATTGTCAGAAAGGACGATAAAACGAAGTTGACTATTAACATCAAGAGACAGACTGGCAAGGGAAGAAAAGATAAACGCTAAATAGCTGTTTAGTTTTCCATTTTGGAGAAAGTTCAATACATTACACAATTTTTCATTTTGTAAATAGTTCAAGACAATACCGTTTTTTTAATTATTCATTCATTTTTATTTATAATATATTTTGCGGGAGGAAACGTCCGTTACGATGTCGGGTGCTAACAGCGATCAGCTACATAGGTCAACGTTGTCCGTGTACACGGTGAGTACCTTTTATAGTTATATGGAGGTACACTGCCAGCATTCTGGTAAATATAGATTACTGGCAGTAATCTAATCTCCAACATGGTAATACTGTGTTGAATGGAGGTTATTACAGGGTGAATGTATATGGGACAATCATGAACAAACTTTATCTCCTTAAGAAACCAACACTTACGTGTTCTTGTTTCTTCTGGGTTCTCTTCCATAGAACCTGATGGAACAGTTCAACCCAGGCCTACAGGCTCTAGTTACATTAGGGAACAGCTATGTCAAGGCTTTCCAGGGTAAGTATCTACAGTAATGTGCGCGTGGGTGAATCAGTGAGTGCGCGTGGGAGTAGATTTGGGCCCCCTCCATTTTAAAGGGTGAACAGAATCCCGCCCAGATGCTCTTGCGTTATGCAGCTTTGATAATCAATTAGGGGTGGGGAAATATCTGTTGTCAGTGCATAAGTAGCCTACCAGTTACATACTTTGAGCTTGTTGAGAGAGGCAAATTATCTAATGGCTGTTTCAGATATTAAATAAGTGCTGCGATTAAGCTCATTAAGCTCATTAACGTGTTTAAAAAAACACTGAACCTTCAATTACTAGTTTCATTTTTGCATTTAAATTGCAAAGGTTGTGGTAGAGCTCATTTTCATAGTCGATGATGTCTGAGGTGACAATCTGCAAAGTAGGTACTCTGGATTTTTTAAAGTTGTGTGTGGTAAATTTACACTTCCCACATGGTAACTAAAGCACCATAACTGCTAAGCTATTCCTGGACCAAGACTCATGGTAATCTGTGTCAGGGCCACATTCAGTTATAAAACGCTCTCAGACAGGAATAGAGCAGATGAGATTCGTTATTCTACATTAGTGGCATGTTTGTTCTACATAGCACATTTCTATGTCAACACTGTACAACATAAACATTAATGTATTTAGTCTAATATGTTTATTGTCTGTTTACTTACATCGTTTTATTAGTTCATTTGTGTTTATTTTGTACATTATTCATGTTGTTCTGTGTGCTGTTTTGTCATCTTTATTTGAATGCCTTCGGCAAATTCATCATTGAAAAATGACAAATGGTTCCCAGTTGAATTAGCTGATGAAATAATGGTTAAATAAAAGATGAATGCAATTTATTAAAGGCAGCTGAGATGTCATTCATTACTGCAGTTGTTTTGCAATTTAATAAATTAAATTATTAAAATTATCAATTAAATAATTGGTTATTTATTTTCTATTATAATTTTGTTTGATAGATTTAGCCACGCTTGTGCGTTAATAGCAGCAATGGTAAATTGTGTTTTCTTGTAGATTGTTGATGCGACGTGTTGTGTTTAGGTTTGTCGTTTGTGAACATAGGATTTTCCATGTGAATGATTTTGTGTCCCCGTAAGGATAGAGAAACCTGGCGTGTGCGTGTGTGTGTGTGTGTGTGTGTTGCAGCCTTGGCCGTTACCAGTGAGGCCTACTTCAGTGCTGTGGCTAAGATGGGAGAACAGGCCCTTCACACACTCTCATCTCGCTCTCTGGGTAAGTGTGTGTGTGTTTATGTCTCCTTTGTTTTACATTTCATCTGTCCTCCATTTGGGTCCCGGGTTGGGTGTAGAGTAAAATATAGAACTAAGTTTAGAATTTGTGTCAGCGTTTAGGCTTGGGTCGGGGGAATTTGAAATGTTATAGAAAGTAGGAATTTGAATGAGAATCCCTTTTTGGGTCTGCTCAGGGATGGTAAAAACCATGTGTGTTTGCGTGTGTGTACGTCTCTGGGTGTTCCTTTTCTGAGAATATATATTACCAACCTGCGTCTCAATGTCTTTGAGTAACTTTGAGGTTGTTTTGGTAGAGGGTGTGTTATACAGACGAGATGAGAGCCTGATAAACAGCTCAGAGTTGTTATTCGGTTGGACAGTCCGGCTCCTATGCCTTCAATAATTGACTGCACACAGGCGTGTGGACAGGCTAATCAATCACACTCCTCCAAACTCATACGGGCCCGGGTTGGGTGTGCTTTGTCATGAATCTTGATCTGGAGGGAAGACCCGTCACTGTGTCTGCCCCCCCCCCCCCCCCCCACAGGTAATGATACTGGTTTGGCCTTGTTTGGCTTTTCTGGGCCTGAGTCACTGATGTGTCTTCATTTGTAAGGCCAAGCAGAGACAGTTCCTGTTACGCCAGTTCACCTTCCATTTACCAAGAGCTGCAAAAGGGCAGGAAATCCCTGGAGGTTATCACTCTCAGTTTGAAGATAGAGCTGAATGTACGCTGACAACAAGGTGCTGTCATCACACATTTGGTCACTTAACTCCTACTCTAAACTCTATCGGTAACTTTGACCCTAATCTCACCCCTTACCTCCGATGCCTCCACTAATTGGACCTAATCTTTAGATCTGGGACTTGGTTTTTACCGTCGTCATTTAAATCACGCCGGCACTGATCTGGCCTCGTGGACATTATTCATGACAAAGAAGGTGCTAGCTTGACCATCACCCGAACCAGCGCAAACATGATCCTCAGGGCATCGGTCGCCGTACGGGCCGGTGTCTTCGTGGATGTCTCCAACCACCGGCGAGCCCGTTGCAGAGCAAACCTGGACCCCCGGACTGACCACTTTGACTTCCTGTCCTCAGAGCATCCTAACCGGCTGCGTCACGTCTGGTCGCCGTGTCTGCTGACCTCCCTTCAGAGGTCACCGCTGGGGCCCGCTCCCTGTCACACAAGACCTTTTAACTGTGCGCTGTCGGGGGAACACCCTAGAAATAGACAACCACCGGCCGCCCGTACCACAGCCTGTCCTCTGTACCATCACGCGGCAGACATGGTGTTCGGGATCGGCGTTTGATTGTCTGTCAGAACCAGGCCCGGGTTTGAAGCGGTTCATAAGACCGCTAAACAGGGCTGCCATAGTTAAATGAGTTATGCCTAAGATGGTCAATAGTCTTGTTTTGGCGCTATCCCTTCAGTATTGAATATAGGTGCACACACAGACACACACACTCACATGCCACGCACGCCCGTTTACACATGACATATACACACGTGTGTCGACATCGCAGAAGCAGTTGACCATAACCACATACGCTGGCGCCGTTTCTGATCCTTTCACTGCTACTTATATCTGCTGCTACAGTGTCTGTACATGGACCCAAACCACATACAGTCCGGCCGGCTGCTGGTGGTCCTTGTAAAAGTTACGGTCTTTAATGTGAAGCATTTCTTTATTTATTTATTGTTACTGGGAAAGACACTGTATGTCTTGTTAGCACCCGTCGTCCATTTTGAATTTATTTAGTTGTATTTACTTAACTTTTTGGGAGAAGGAGCCTGACTAGTTTCCAATGTTAGTTTCCTAATGAAAATTTATTTGAATGGATATTTGTGTTTTTCCTCATGAAGCCCCGGACCAAAGTATATTTGGTCCCCAAGCAACATTTGTAAAACATACCCCGGCCACACACACACACACACACAGAAGGTCAAGGGAGCTAATGAACTGAGTGAAGCTGAAAGACCGTGTCAATCTATAATTCAAAGTGTGGATCACCCGATGCTCTGCTCTGGTCACGCTACTGCACTGACCTGGCTAACCTGCTGTAACTTCGCTGTCAGGCTAGCCTCGTGTTGATGCCCGGCCCTATTAATTCCGTATGTGATGCTTTCGTACAGGCTAATTAGCATGGCATATAGAACTCGGCTGCTAGGTCTGATGCGTGGCTCCCATTCATTGCCTGTGGTGTTATTGTCACCGCTAATTAGCAATACTAATGCTGTATGCATATGGATCCCACAGGAGATGTCCTGGTACAGATATCTGAGACACAGAGAAGACTCACAGCGGAAATGGAGGGAGTGGTTAGCATCTGTTTATCTACATGCATGTAGTTTGGATTTATGTCCTTTCTTTGTATATTTAGAAAAATAATTTTTTTCTTGTATTTCCACTGTCTTTAGCCTGTGTGATCTCTGCTTAATAGTGCGTGTGTTTTCTTTTCCACACACAGCTCAACCTGTGGTAAACTGTCAAGCATATTATTATTATCAATCTATTTATTTTGCCACTACATCAGTTAATCACTTTACCATTACATCTTCTATTCATTTTGCCATTACATCTCCTATTCATTATCCCACTACATCTCATATTCATTATCCCACTACATCTCTTATTCATTATCCCACTACATCTCCTATTCATTATCCCACTACGTCTCCTATTCATTATCCCACTACATCTCCTATTCATTATCCCACTACATCTCCTATTCATTATCCCACTACATCTCCTATTCATTATCCCACTACATCTCCTATTCATTATCCCACTACATCTCTTATTCATTATCCCACTACATCTCCTATTCATTATCCCACTACATCTCCTATTCATTATCCCACTACATCTCTTATTCATTGTCCCACTACATCTCCTATTCATTATCCCACTACATCTCCTATTCATTATCCCACTACATCTCCTATTCATTATCCCACTACATCTCCTATTCATTGTCCCACTACATCTCCTATTCATTGTCCCACTACATCTCCTATTCATTATCCCACTACATCTCCTATTCATTATCCCACTACATCTCCTATTCATTGTCCCACTACATCTCCTATTCATTGTCCCACTACATCTCCTATTCATTATCCCACTACATCTCCTATTCATTATCCCACTACATCTCTTATTCATTGTCCCACTACATCTCTTATTCATTGTCCCACTACATCTCCTATTCATTGTCCCACTACATTTCCTATTCATTGTCCCACTACATCTCCTATTCATTATCCCACTACATCTCCTATTCATTGTCCCACTACATCTCCTATTCATTATCCCACTACATCACCGTATGTATCATTGATCTTCTTCCGTTTCCAGTTTCTCTGGTTTCAGGTAGAAGTGTTACAGGCCATGGAGAAGAATATCAAGCTAGATGAGGAGTACATTGATGTGAGTATCTTCAGTTTGTGTGTGTGTTTGTGTATGTGTGTGTACACGTTTTATTTACCTTGAGCAAGTCACCAAAAGTCACCAAAAGTCTGTGTATTAGGGTTGGGGTTAGGTTTAAGTCTGTGTATTAGGGTTGGGGTTAGGTTTAATGCTATGCATTAGGGTTGGGGTTAGGTTTAAGTCTGTGTATTAGGGTTGGGGTTAGGTTTAAGTCTATGTATTAGGGTTGGGGTTAGGTTTAATGCTATGCATTAGGGTTGGGGTTAGGTTTAAGTCTGTGTATTAGGGTTGGGGTTAGGTTTAAGTCTATGTATTAGGGTTGGGGTTAGGTTTAAGTCTATGTATTAGGGTTGTGGTTAGGTTTAAGTCTGTGTATTAGGGTTGGGGTTAGGTTTAAGTCTGTGTATTAGGGTTGGGGTTAGGTTTAAGTCTGTGTATTAGGGTTGGGGTTAGGTTTAAGTCTGTGTATTAGGGTTGGGGTTAGGTTTAAGTCTGTGTATTAGGGTTGGGGTTAGGTTTAAGTCTGTGTATTAGGGTTGGGGTTAGGTTTAAGTCTATGTATTAGGGTTGGGGTTAGGTTTAAGTCTGTGTATTAGGGTTGGGGTTAGGTTTAAGTCTGTGTATTAGGGTTGGGGTTAGGTTTAAGTCTGTGTATTAGGGTTGGGGTTAGGTTTAAGTTTGGGGTTAGGGTGATGGTAGATTGGAATTTAAATATAAATACTTTTTTAAATGTGTGTGTGTGTGTGTGTGATTGTGCGTTTGTTTTTGTTTCTGTGTGTGTCTGTTGCTAAGACACTTTTCCCCTCCATAGGGCAGTCGCAGGGTTTACGAGCTGGAGGTGAGGAACCAGGCGGAAACTCTGGAGAGACAGCTGAGACGAGGAGCTTTCAGAGACTCACTGGTACATACACACACACGCCTTTACAGTTCGCCTCTGTCCCACACTACCACGTTCTGTACTCTAATGGTGTCTTTGTGTGTGTGTTCTCCAGGAGCACAGTGAGTACATGCAGTACCTTAGACAGAGTCAACAGGAAATAATGAAGGAGGAGGAGAGGAGGTACAACTTCAAAATAATCTATACATCATTAGTATAATTATTAACACAAAGAGGAATACATCATTAGTATAACATTTAACACAAAGAGGAGTACATAACTATTGATGAAGACGATCATGTTGACTGTTATTATTAGATATCGCTTCCTGGCAGAGAAACACTGCGGACTGACACAATCACTCCTCTTCCTCATCAACAAGGTATACACACACGAGCACACACACACACACACACACGCGCAAACACACGAGCACACACACGCGCACACACACGAGTACACACACACACACACACGCGCGCGCACACAGAGGAAGTGTTTTGAGATGCACCTATTGTTCCACAGACAGGGGTGTCTCTGCAGCAAAAGGCAGATGGATGGAAGGAGAAGGTGAAAGAGACACGAGGCTCCAGACCCCGTACGCCCACCCACCCTGACCAGGAGGCACAGGTACTGTAGGCACTGACCCAGGATCAGCTCTGCCTCAGCCAGGTTTATAACTGACCCAGGATCAGCTCTGCCTCAGCCAGGTTTATAACTGACCCAGGATCAGATCTACCTCAACCAGGTTCTGCCATCTATTTATCTATGTCTATAGTATATTCATATTCCTATATCCATCTATCTTTTATCTGTCTGTCCATCCATCCATCTCCGTCTCTCAGCTGCGTGGTTCAGTGAGCTCTTTCCTCCAGACACTGGGCGAGGACACAGACATGTCCTGGGCCAGGAGAGAACAGCAGGCCCTGGGGAGAGTGCCCTCTAGAGGTGGGTCATCCAAAGAGTGTGTGTGTGTGTGTGCGTGCATGCATGCGCGCCTGCCAGAAGACTTGGATACACGCAACAGACTTGACTGCACCCCAAAGAGCACGTAACATTACCAACCGCTTGTTTTTTCTCTGGAGTTTATTTCATTTGTCTTTTGTAAATGCAGACGTTTTTGTCCGTTACCACGAGTGCTTTTCTCAGGTTGAACCCTTCTCTGATCTGCCTCTCTTTCTCATCTTTCTCCTCTCCCCCACTACTTCCCCCCCCCTACCTGGTCCTTCCACCCCCCAGCTCCTTCGCCCCTCCCGAGCCGGTCGCGCTCCTCCTCGGTGGGGGAGTCCCTGGGCCTGGGTGGCGGCAGAACCATGAGAGCCCTGGTGTCCCATCCGCCCTCCTCCAACCCCAAACTGCTTCCCTTCGGCCAGGGAGAGACGATCACCGTGCTGGTCCAGGAGCCGAGGAACGGGTGGCTGTACGGACGGACTGACAGCAGCCTGCGGTGAGTTGGGGGGCGGGGATGGACGGATTGATGGGTGGGTGTGTTGATAGAATGATAAAGATAGAAAGGGCCGGTTGGGTATAAATGTGAAGATGTCTAAAATAAAAATCCCACAAAATCTGCTCGATAGCGATATGTATTTCTCACACTGGGTCGTAACTGATGCGCTCGTTTACCAATTATTGGGCCAAAGATCAGAACGGTGCTGCCCGTGTAAACGGGGCCGGCCCGTTTCAAGTGAGGGTTCTGTGAGGTTTCTCTGGTGTTCCTCTCTTATTCCGACAGCCAGGGCTGGTTCCCGGCAGCTTACGTCGGTCCTGTCGAAGAGTTCTCCAGCCTCTCAGGGTTCAGGTGCAGTATGTAAATCAGTCAAGCTGTCAATCAATCGAGCCCTCTGTCAGGCATTCACAGTTCACCTTTGACCTCTACAGTGGCTCATCCGTGAGGAGGCACAGCATGAACAACATATTGGATCCCTCCGACACCTCCACAGACCAATCAGAGAAGGCCCACGACAACATCCTGTCCCCAGCCCCTCCCGCTCGTAGGGCCTCTGTTGACTTCCAACCAATCTCCCCCCTACCTGAGAGGAGGGCGGAGCCAGAGATTGGGACAAGGCCCATTATCGCAAAGACCTATAACGAGCTCCCGCCCCCTCCTCCTCCCCCTCCTCCTCCTCCTCAGGCAACCACAATGAGTTCAGCTGACTTTCAACCAATCCAATCTCCCTTCCCTGAAAGAAAACCTGAGTCATTATCACCACTTAGAGCTTCTGGAGAAAATCCACTTTTTCCCAGGTAGGAAGTGTGCGTGTATGTGCGTGTACGTGTGTGTATGTGTGTGCGCATCTCAGGGTGTGAATGTCAGTGTGTGTTTTGTGTGCGTGCCTGTGTGTGTTGATTTTTCTCATCCCTGTTGAGTGCTTGTTGTCTCCATATCACCTGATCTGTTGCAGGGGATCCAATCCGTTTGCGACAGTGAAGCTTAAACCAACCACCACCAATGATAGATCGGCACCCAGGATCCACTGACCAATTAGCACACAGAGATTTAGACACGGTCAAGAAAATTGTGTCCTCGTGTCCATTTCATTAGATAGAATATGTAGTTGTAGAACATCATGTAAAAAAGAATCATGTGATTAAGCACCTTTACAAATGTTTGTGTTTTTCAGTTTATTCCCAGTGATTGCTATTTTTGTTGTGAAATAGGGCAGTGCATTATGAAATGTATAGTTTGTTGTCTCCTCGCCGGACTGTTTGTAATGTTCAGTTAAGAGTAAAATAAATACGTAACTATTCATGATTATAAATAAACAGGTCATTTCACTCGAGGCATTTTATTTATTATTTATTATTCTGATCATTTATCTCTCTTCACAGCTCTACCTCTTCTTTATTCATCACTGTATTCATTTACATGACCAGACAAGAGAGGAAGAAAGGAAGGAGGGAGGGAGGGAGGGATGAGAGGAGGGAGGGAGGGAGGAGAGGAGGGAGGTACAAGTATGTATGAGAAACAAGAGAGAAATAGACAGGTTGCATCCTAATAGACTGGCTCCCTATTTCCTTCTGGGCACCCTTCTGAAGTAGTGTACTTAAAAGGGAATAGTATTCCATTTGGAGCACACCGACAGCGAGGTGTGATGGGTTCTATCGACAGTGGGAGAGGACAGGAAGGCGTTGGGTACATTATAGTATCATCTTTTAACATCAGACAGTCATGAGCTTTTCAGATCAAAACAGGACACATAGATACAGTGTGTTGCTATAGTATAAAAAATGACAATAAATACAGTAGTGCCTATGGGCAAAATTCTGATAACTTTTTCCAGACTCTCCCCCCCCAGTTTTTCATAAATTCCTGTTTGGGGAATTCCCAGGTTCTCTTACATTATCATTCCTAACTCCAGGACCTTCCCAAGCGGGACGTCTGGGGAAAACTGTGGGGAATTGTGGGGAAAGTTACCAGAAATATGCAACCCTAGTAGTGTTGGGTACGTGATCGGGTGGTTGTTGGGTTTGTCCCCCCTCTACCTCCGCCGCCGGTGGGCATCTTCGGAACAGCCTGCACGGTGCCAAGAGGGTGAGGTCGCCCCTAGACGCAGACCTTCGGGTCAGTCGGCATTCACCCCGCTGTTAATGAACGATGGTATCGGGGAGGAGAAGCTGACCCTGAATTTACACCTAAGGGGGACTTCACCCGGGGGGCCGATGGTGCGGTTTAGGTGGTGGGTTGGGCAGGGGGGAGGCATGGCAGGGGACACTGCAGTTAAAAACATAATCATGGGGAGGGGGAGGGGGGGTGGACGAAGGGGTATCCTTTACGCCTCGTGGACCAAAGTCTCGAACTCTGGAAAAGAGCAGAAGAGAAGAGGAAGAATTTCATACATGTCATACATTTAGATACCCTCCTCTATTGGTCATATCCTCAGATATGTCATACATTTACATACCGTCCTCTATTGGTCATATCCTCAGATATGTCATACATTTACATACCGTCCTCTATTGGACATATCCTCAGATATGTCATACATTTATATACCGTCCTCTATTGGTCATATCCTCAGATATGTCATACATTTACATACCCTCCTCTATTGGTCATATCCTCAGATATGTCATACATTTACATACCCTCTATTGGTCATATCTACCGATAACATGCGGTTTAGTGTTGGTATCATTTTTCAATGGTTTGAGTGTCAGAATAAAATGAACAACAGCTTGTTGGTCTCCTTCATTTTCTAATGGAAACGCCCATCCAAGGCTCCAGGGGTAGCAGTTATTCCCAGTTCTCGTTTGATACAACCCACAATCCCCTGTCTGTCTCATTCTGTCTCCCGCGCCCCTCGGCTTGCTCCCTCACCCCACCACTCCCCCCACACTGCCCTCTCTCATCGCCCACTGTCCCCCTTTTCCCTCCCCGTCCCTCGTCCACTCTCACCGTCGATGCCGATCTTGCCATCTCCATCCTTGTCGGCGGCCTTGAGGAATGCTTTGGTCTCCGCGTCGGTCAGGTCTCTGCCGTCCGCAGCGAAGCTCTTGAGTACAAACCTAAGGTCAGAGTGAAGTGACAGGTCAGAGGTCAAGGATGAGGCATCACTTGTCTTTTCTCAACTGAATCTTCCCACGGCTGTCTCGACCACGAATCGAGACGGTCCTCCACCTCTCATCTCATCAGGTAGCTGGCACTTACGGGAGGCAATCCCGGGAACGCATTCTTCAAGTGATTTAGTTTTTTCATGCGCGCGCACGGCTTCTCCGCCAACTAAACAGCGGATCTAAAAGGTTTGCGACAGATTTCCCAACCCTTCGGCCTTAGGATAACGAGAGAAGACCCCGTGTGTGTTCTCATTAAAGTGTGTGCCATTGTGTAGGTGGTGTGTCGGGTGTGCGTTGGTCTGTGCGGGTGTGTGTCTCCCTTACTTGAGCTCCTCCTCCTCAATGAAGCCACTTGCATCAGCATCAATGGCCTTGAACACCTTCTTGACATTATCAGCAGACATGGCCTTCAGACCGACCAGAGCAAAGAACTTCTTATGATCGAAGGAGCCCTCGGCTGAAGTTACGGGGGAAATTAGAATTAGAAAGACTAAACCCTTAACGCTATTCAATATGTTTTTACCAGAAAAGAAAAAACATAAAATTGGCTGAAAATTTGTTTTAAAACCTGCTCACCTTTGACGGCATCAAGAGCCTTCTTGATATCATCAGCTTTCAAAAGATCCTTGGCGGCCATCTCTGTAACTGGGGAGGGAGGGATGAAGAAGAGTTCAGACGTTTATTATTACATTAGAATGTCCAGAGGTCAGAGGTCATGACGATATACTGGACAGTGGTCATGTATACCTCAGTCTGGCAGGCAGACAGTGGGGAGAGCGATCTCAGTAAATAAATGACCTCTGGCAAACATACAGTAAGGAGAGCGCCTGGTTCTGGCCAGTGATCCGTATCACTCAGGTCAGGGACCAACCGACACTCAGAGAAACTTGGCAGAAAGCAGAGAAGGAGAAAGCTGACCGAGGGCCATTAGAGTTTGGAATTTAAGACACGGACATAAATAAAGCCAGACGGGCCCGGACTCTGAGGTCCGGCGGAGCTCGACGGGAAGACGTTTATAAGGCAACGGTATGAACCCATCCCGCTGCAGGCTCAATATGGAGTCATGTTGACTTTGGCGAGTCCCACTCAGGTCAACGTGATCGCCCACTGACCTGTCCCTCTACTGCTAGCCTTACTTGGTGAACCCGTCTCAGGAGGTTGAATTCCTGCTCGGAAGGACGCTAGGCTGTAGATGTCGGTACTGAAACTGTCGCGGTGTGTCCGAGTGGTGGCGCAAGAGCAGGTGCATTGAGATGGTGCGTTCAGCGGCTCGTGGGGAAAAAACAGAACCCACGTGTGTGGGTCTGTGGGTGTGTGTGCGCGCGCGCGTATGTACAGGATTAGATATTTCAGACGTGCGTGTGACACACATGGTATTTTCGAAGTGAAGTGGTTGCCATGCGCGCACAGGGGCTGTGCTGGGTGTTAAAAACAAATGGGTCCCTCTCATTACCCACAACAGGGTAGCGTGTCCAGACTTGGGAACAATAAAAAGTGTTAAATATTGCGCTCTCTTTCACATACTCTTTTGTGTCCAACTCTACATGCAACCCTAACTTTGGTAAAATACATTTCTAATGAAACTGTCAGTACTATAGATAGAGCTATCTATAGAGCTGTATGGACCTCAACAAAATTCCAGCAAAAGGTCCAAATCTCTACTATTTAGCATCTGCAGGCTTCCATGTTTCCCAGTAGTATAGTCAGGGATGAAGCATTACTGGAATCTGGAAGGAATAGCTAGGAAGTCTGTGAACCCTCCAGCTGAGGTGATTGGTCTTCTGAGTGAATTAGACAGGACAGTTTAAACAAAAATGCCTGGCCTGGCCTGGAGGTATGTTGTCATCTTAGCATGTCTCATGTTGTCATGTTGTTAGCATGTCTTCATGCTGTCATGTTGTTATGTGTCTTCATGTTGTCAGCGTGTCTTTGTGTTGTCATGTTGTTAGTGTGTGTGTGTCTGTGTGTCTGCCTGAGTGTATCAGTGTGAGTGTGTGTAGTTCCCTTACATACATATATATGTGTATATACATGTGTGCCTTATGTAAATGTGGGTTTCAGTCAGCATTACATGAAGTTAAAGGCAATTATTTTTAGTGCAAATATACATTTTCAAATGTATATATGAGAATCATCACTGAAATAATGAAACCACTTGACAGTTGCCTTTGGCATCTCCATGTCTGATAGCAAACCTACACTAATGTGTCTGTAGTGTCTACATGTGTGGACAGGTGCAGTGCAGCCTTACAGGTAGAACCAAAGCACAATATCACCTTTGTACTTTAACATGGCACCTTTGTACTACATCTTTGTACTTTGTACTAGGATTTCTGAAAACCAGCAATATTTGGGAAAAGTTCCCAACATGGTTAAATGTCCCCACCCAACATAAAAGATATTCTAGCAAGACTATGGCGGTGGTCCATATCACCTGCTAAAACCCACACTTCCCACTGCACCTGTGGAGATTCGAGAGGATTTCTACAGGTGTCAGCAATAAGATAGCTGTTGCTCTGTTTTGCAGTGTGAATGGATAGGCTGACATCTCATCTGCTTTAACCAATCAAATGATCCCATATCTCCTTAAGTATATAGGATCACAGGTTTAATGTTAGATTTGGAATGGGCCCCACTTGTTGCACTTTGAAGTCGACCTTGGCAGACACCAAGATGCCTTTCTCCCTCTAAGATGATGTAAGGTTCGGTATAATTATATATTTATCCCAATATTAGGTGTGTCCCACTGTGTCCGGTTACAGGTGTTGACAACGGGTGTTGCTGCGACACATAAATTCAACCAGCTTGGAGTTAGTGCCATGCAACGCTTCAATATGACCAGCTGTGAACATTATGTACATCACCAGGTCATATTTCAGCCCTGGCATTCTATACCATAACTGTTGATTGACTCATGAAGCATCTTAGTTTGCACACACACTCGCCCCCCCCCCCACCCCCCCCATCCCCCCCCCCCCACACACACACACACACAGGTAAAATCCAGGATATCCATAAGCAGACCATAGAATACACAGAATGGTTGTTTTCCAAAGTATTCTAAGAATTCCTCGTGTTCTCAGCATTCTGTCCGGTCCTTCAGAACTGGCTCTAAGTGCCGTTGCAAGTTCTGCAAGGATGCTTCCCTGTAACCAGCCAATCCACTTGAACCATTCGGCGTCAGCTATTCATAATCACCGCACACGGTTCAATCCACACTATATTTGAATGCACGGCAGATCAACATCAACAACTCCGACAGCTTGCAAAAAAAAAAAAATCCCCCCCATCCCCCCCCCCAATATCTTTCTAACACAAAAACATAATATGGAACTGTGTTAAGTTAAAAGTCCGGCGTCTCCTGCAGAGCCCAAGCGGCTTGCTTGCGGTAAAACTACTGAATCCAAACAATCATTAACAATCTAAAGCCAATGACAAGTGTCGGGACGTACCTGGAGGTTGCTGGGCTAAGACTGAAGAGGGACAGAGAGGATAGGAGAGTGAGGGTGAGATGTAGAGAGGGGCTGGAGATGGAGATAAGATAAGCGATGAGGGGGTACACTTTAACTCTTATATAGCCCGCAAGCCCACACACACACACACCCACACACACACACACACACACACAGAGAGTCTATTTTGGGAGAGTATGGTAGAGGGACAGTGGGCATCGAAACATGATGTACTGCCGAAGAGCCAGATCGCTTTCTTGTGTGTGTATGAGTGTGTGTGTGTGTGTGTTTCTGCGTGCGTTCATGCATGCATCAGACCTAGATAAAACTTAATATCTTAATTACTTCAAGGATTAATTACTTCAGGTATTCAGGAATTTTACTGGGAAATGAACTTGGAAAGTATTCGAAAAATGAAAATGCACTGACCTAAATATACTGCCGTGCATATAACACAGGTGTTTCAAAATTGAATTTGAAATGAGTATTAAAATAAATCTTGAATGCAATAGGAGAGCTTGACAGTTTAGCGTGGCAAGAAAGTCATTAATTTTTCTCAATAAAATCCCGTTTTGGGTGGTGTATTTGAAAATGGCCTCTGCAAACCTATTCCAAATACAAGATACTCAAAATCCCAATATTAATCCCAGGTGTGTGTGTGTGTGCATGTGATCCAAAAGTCTGATTGCTTTCTTTATTAATGTCCAAACAATTTAGTTATCTATGTATATTTACATTCACACTACATTTTCTCTCTCTCTCTCTCCCTCTCTCTCTCATTCTCCCTGTCTCCTTCCCGACTGTCTTTCCATTTCTGTCTCTCTCTCTCTCTCTCTCTCTCTCTCTCTCTCTCTCAGATCAGACAAAAGATCTAACTAATCTTGCAGCCTGTCATTCACAGTTGATTCCCTGTTGATCTGGGGTCATATTGGCTGAATCTGTGCAGGTAACTGGGGATCGTATTAACCCACTCAATACCAAAGGCTGCCATCAATTTAATCCATATAACAAAGCCCAGGCTGTGGTGCACCATGGGTATCATCGGAACAGTGTTTGTACTAAATGGAAGACAAATGCATTTTAAACAAAAATGTGTTTAATTTTGTACTCATAAATCCAGTGGATTTTGCCTCTTGGTCTACTTCAGGATTTTTACAGAAGTACAAAGAATTAAGTATATGTGTTTCCAACAGGCCTCTGGGACAAATCACAATGAGTGGGTAAATTAAATGTGGTGTGATTTGCTGACAGGTGCATTGTGAGTGCGTGTTGCACTGAGCAATGAAACTTGTGAAAGCAAAACATTCTCCCAATGGAATTGTGGTCATTTGTTGTGCTTGATTAGATAAACACAAGGAAATGCAGAGGAAAAGTTTTGCTGAAAGAACAGTGGGCCAGATTCTGACCCATTATCAGGCAATACAATATTTATAAAATATTTTAAAAGTAAATCCTTGATAATAAATTCCTTGTTCATACCATCAGGATAAAGATATTTGAAAATGTAATTAAAGGCTTCTCTACGCTTTATGGCATGTCTGGCCAATGTATTCTGGCCAGACATCCTTTTTTGGAATGACCTTTAGGTGATTTTTTTGGAATGACCATGATATCCAGTGATACCCTCATCACTCTCACAAAAAGGATTCCAAAACAGTCCTCATAAGAGAATCCGTAAAGGTTACACAAATGTTGTAGAATCCTTTTGAGTTTGATTTAGAATCATCTGTGGAAAGGCTTTTATAGAGAATCAGAAGGGGTTCTAACCAGAACTAAAAAGGTTGGTTCTAGATGAAATACTTATTTTACATATAACTCACTAGTTCTTGTAAATTGACAGTCGGTCCTACTGTCACCTTTAGGCTGCTGGGCTGGGACTTTAGATACTAAAACACTAGAAACCCAAGGCGACAGGCAGACCATTGATTTTATCCTTACTGGAGAATTCCAATGCTTCCTCAACGGGACTCGCAGGTGGTCAGCTGAAAAGCCTCCAAGAAGTAATGTGGGAGAAGCCAATTGGCCAGCATCACCCAGGGACTGGGGAACCATCGTCAGCGGGGGTTTTCTGGTCTCTCTGCGCTCTAAAATAACGAATTAAAGGTTCATGTTAGGTTTTTGGGATTAAGGGCAATGGGTTCGGGGTAACGGAAATTGACCCTCTTTTTTTTGTTGCTGAAAGAGCTGTGGGCCACACTCACATTTGTACTTGCGCACCATAGGGGGGTGTGTGTCTGAATGTGTGTGTGTGTGTGTGCGCGCGCGCCTCATAGCATCCTCAAGGTGTTACGCGGCGTGCGAGTCAAACCAGGTCAGCTATAAACTGTGTGCTAAACGGAACCCTATCCCCCAGAAGGCTTTGGTTCACAGTAGTGTACGGCACAGATTAGGGTGCCATTTGGCACTGGTTGGTATTCTGCGGGTGCATTGGTAACTCATATGGACATCTGACCTTCTAGTCTCATTCAGACTGAGACCTAGGAGGTAAGGTATGAGAGCCTCGCCTAATGAATTTGCTAACGTGGCATCGATGAGCCACTTCATCCACTGTAGTCCGTCCTCACTGCCAACATTGCCACCTGTCGGCGTGGCCTGCCTGGCCTTTCCTTCAGCCCTGTCCCGCTCTACCTGTCGGCCTCGACCTGTCTGCCTCTACCTGTCTGTCTCTACCTGTCTGCCTCTACCTGTCTGTCTCTACCTGTCTGCCTCCCTCTATCTCACCCTCCGTCCCCCTCCATCCGAGCGTCAATCTATACATCTCTCTCCTATTATCTCTCCCTCAAACGCTCCGTCTCGTCCAATGGACCCTGCAGGCTCCTTAAAAGGCTCCCTCCTCTCCTCCTGTTCCCCTCATCCCTCTCTTGGTCCTTCTCCTCTTTCTCTGACTAAATTTATCAATCGTTCTCCCCTGCCGCTGGCAACCAAGGCCAAGAGCTGGATCCATCTCTGTGCCTAATATCACACTTCCCGGCTGACCAAATGATGTGCACGCGTGTGTGTGCACGTGCGCACATGTGTGTGTGTGTGCACGCGCATGCTTGTGCGCTTGCACGCGCGTGTGTAATGTCCCTATGACACGTGTCTGTCTGTCTGCCCCCCCCCACCAACACACTGATTCTTCTCCCAGTTCATCCTCCATGTTCTATCAGCCCCCCCCCCCCCACCAACACACTGATTCTTCTCCCAGTTCATCCTCCATGTTCTATCAGCCCCCCCCCCCACCAACACACTGATTCTTCTCCCAGTTCATCCTCCATGTTCTATCAGCCCCCCCCCCACCAACACACTGATTCTTCTCCCAGTTCATCCTCCATGTTCTATCAGCCCCCCCCCCCCACCAACACACTGATTCTTCTCCCTGTTCATCCTCCATGTTCTATTAGCCCCCCCCACCAACACACTGATTCTTCTCCCTGTTCATCCTCCATGTTCTATCAGCCCCCCCCCCCCCCCCCCACCAACACACTGATTCTTCTGCCTGTTCATCCTCCATGTTCTATTAGCCCCCCCCCCCACAACTCCCCCTCCCTTCGGTCCTTCTCTCTGTTCATCACGCTGTTTTCCCCTCTATTGCATTACCCCTCCTCAGCACTTTCCTACAGTAGGGACACCAGTTGGACCAGGCCGTGGAGGGGGGGCAGGGTGGGGGGGGATTAAGAAAAGGAGAGAGGGAGAGACACACAGAGAGAGAGAGAGAGAGAGAGAGACAGAAATAGAAGCAGACGCGTATGTCTGGTGAATTAGGAGAGGTGTGGAGAGGACAGACGGGTGGCAGACAGAGGTTTTAACAAGGGCAAGGCTGCCGCTGTCAGACAGACTGACTAGCTACTTCTAAAAAAGGATAGTGGCCGAAAGAGAAAGAATGAAAGTGGAAGGAAGAGATTCAGAAGAAAAGTGCGAAAGAGAGAGAGAGAGAGAGAGAGAGATTGTAGTAGCAGCAGCAGGTGGAGTGCTAAAGCCAGTGACAGCTGCAGATACAGGCTACAGCTGTGTGTGTGTGTGCATGCGTGTGTGTGTGTGTGTGCAGTAATTCCACAGGGGTATCCCTCAACTAATACGTCTTAGATTAAGGTTAAAGTGTTTCTATGAATACATATGACAACGCCAGCACAAACCACGTCCAGTGACCCAGGTACAATACCGACACCAGAGTGTGTCTGTGGGAAACGCACGTCTCTCCAACGGACGATAGCACGATTAGAACTTTCTAGAATTGGTGGAAAATATGAAGGCGAACATGAGGTACGGTGGTCCTATACTAAACAAAGAATGCAACACCATAAAAGCTAGCCTGTGTTCGTTCGTACGTGTGCGTGTGTTTGTGTGTGTCTGTGAGTTTGTGTGTGTGTGTCAGGGAACGTGCGTTCACAAAAGCATAGGAGCATGCTGATAACCGTCAGAACCGTCTGAGGAGAGGTGGTTATCAGACACTTTTTGAACTGGTCTGGGCTGGACGTGAGTGAGACAAAGGGTGGCGTATTCTATAAAAGACAGTGACCACGGCTGGTGCCAGTCCCCCCCACCCCACCCCACAACATTACAAATGAATAATCTAGCCAGAGTATACCATCGTCACAAAACAAACAGCTATCTTGAACATTTATATGGCTGGTGAGTCGGGGGTGGGGGTGGGGGGGCAATTTCATTAGCTTGGCCATGAGTTTAATACCAGACTTAATGAGACAGACATTTCCTCCTCGGTCTTGCGGCTTATGGAGCTGTGAGAGAGGTGGTCCTAGAAAAGACCCGACGCCTGTTTGCCAATGTCCCACAATAGGTTCCGAGAGTAATGACCAGCAAACCCGTTCAAGTGGTGAGAAAGGGGCTATGTTTAAACACACACCGTACACGATGTTACCTTCCTGCCAATACCACAGGGGTTTGGTGAGCCTGAATGTCCGGTGGATTTACAACGCTACCAGACCGGCCAGTCCGCCCGAACACGCTGAGCTGGGACGGGTGCAACGGTTCGGGACATAATTGCAGCCTCCCTCCTGCTGGACCTGAGGGGGAGAACAGTGTCATTGACAACGGACGCTGATTGCAACTCTCCGGGCTTCAGGGGGGAAGGACAAAGGCAAGCCGGAAAACACTTGTGTCCGACGTACCAAGATTGTGTAGACTGAGCCGGTGTCTACCTCCGACGGGGTTGTGACCAAACCCGCCCCCCCCCTCCCCTGTTTAATCAGGGAGACTTCTGACCCGTGATGGGACATCCCATCTAACACGGGGGGGACGGCGCTCCCCTGTACCCCACGGACGGCACCGGTGGGCCTCCGGATGCAGGGGAGACTCCCGGGACCGTGTCAACCGGTCTGTCTCCCGCACTCACATACCGGAACGCTGCCGCCGGCCAAGCCAGGACGTTCCCACCTTCACTGTCACGGCGTGGTTACAGGTTCTACCGGAACGCTGCCGCCGGCCAAGCCAGGACGTTCCCACCTTCACTGTCACGGCGTGGTTACAGGTTCTACCGGAACGCTGCCGCCGGCCAGGCCAGGACGTTCCCACCTTCACTGTCACGGCGTGGTTACAGGTTCTACCGGAACGCTGCCGCCGGCCAGGCCAGGACGTTCCCACCTTCACTGTCACGGCGTGGTTACAGGTTCTACCGGAACGCTGCCGCCGGCCAGGCCAGGACGTTCCCACCTTCACTGTCACGGCGTGGTTACAGGTTCTACCGGAACGCTGCCGCCGGCCAGGCCAGGACGTTCCCACCTTCACTGTCACGGCGTGGTTACAGGTCCTACCGGAACAAAATACAACCTAGCACCGGTACCGTGACTCGTTTTGTGTTCTAGATTAGTCAGATTTCAATGGAGTGTGTCACCCGTGATGCAAAATGGTGTCCTGTGTAGCTGAGTTGGTGCAGCACAGTGATTGCTACATCAGGGTCGAGGGTTTGGTTCTCACCGGGGGGGGGGGGGCAGTGTGATTTAAAAAAAAAGTATTAATTCGATCTAGATAAGAGAGTCAGCTCCGTAAAAAAGATAGCTGTTCTTAAAAGGACCTTTGTACGGCTCTCGACGCGACAACTCGTCGGCCTGACAGCCGGTGGGGTTAGACGAGGGGTCGACACAGCCGCGCACATCCACAGGCGTTTCACGGAGACATGTCCTCCAGTGTCCCGTAGAGTCCGGTTGTTGTTGTTGTGGGGGGGGGGGCGGAGGAGGGCACGGGGAGGTGCTCCACTTGGAATCGGGCTGGTCAAATCGGATGGCAGCATTCAGCAGACCTTCGATGGAGAGCTACTTAACTGCCCTCTTGTGTTGTGCCTGAACAGGTCGAGTTATCAGCGCGTACATTCTGGGCTGACATTCGAACTTGTTAAACGAAACAAACCTTTTATTTTCCAGTTGTAAATCTCATTTGTGTGTTCGTATAAAGCCGTTTGTTTGATTAAGTTTACAGTATTTGATATTAGAGTTGATTTATTGATTTAGATTTTATTACCATGTTTTCTTATGTGCAAAAGTTGCTTTTAAGTTAATGGCAACGGTGCTAAATTATGTTTAGTTTTTTTGTTTGAGTTATTTTAAGAGCAATCGACTTTTACACCCTCATTTAGACATGTACAGAACACACGAGGAACAGACACTCAACATGTGTTCAGGGCCTTCAAATGCTTTTTATTGTTAGAAAGGACAGCAGGAATTTGACAGAAATCTAAACCAAAACGTGAACTGCTGTGAGCTGGATGAGGCTTCATCATTTGCACGGCCTCACCAGTCGCAGTTTGGGTGCAAGTGGATGAAGCTCCGGCAGCCACCGCGGCCCTCGTCTCCTGGCTGGCATCCCGAGGGCAGAGCAGCAACAAGGTCCGCCTTCTTCCGCTGCTTCCCCCGGGCCTTTTTTCGCCCTACCCCGAAACGAGGCCGGATCGGGGTGCAGCTGTGCCCCGTCCAGGCGAGGCTGTCGAGCTGCATTCGGGGGCACCAACCGTCCCGGCCCCGCCTCACAGACGCGCCGAGGCCCGGGGACAAGGGGACGAGAAAGGAGGGGAAATAACAAGACTAGGCCATGCCCAGTCCCTCCAGCCAAGGGCTGGGCCCGCATCCTCCACCAGGGTGATGGGAGCACGGGGAACTTTTCCCGGTAACAAAATGCCCCCCAGGACCCTGACCTCCGGTACCCAGCGGTTCTCCGTGTCAACACACACGCACACACACACACACCAGCAACTGGTGCGACCTTGGTGTTAAATAAACCCTTGCATGTCTGAAGTGCGAACTCGTTGGCCTAGAGCAGCCAAGTGGCGGGCTTTGCCAAATGTCTACGTTACACACCGAGAGATCTGATATACAACCACACATACATCTGACGCACACGGGACGCATTGCTGAGAGAGCAACGTCCACAGGGCGCAAAATACACCCTAATCGCTCATCCAGAACTCTGGTTACACGGGGACGAATATACCGATTTGCCACAGAGACTTCCACGCTACCCCCCCCTCCCCTCCCACCCCCCACCCTCACCATCTGAACTGTGGATAAGCTCCCGATCGATGCTTAGATTGTATCTTTTTTTCCCCTTCGGTCACCCGTTCAAGTCCTGCAAATGGGGTCAATTTGTGATGTGGCGGCTTTTCAACTGGGATTTGTGATCACATTTTCGGGGGGGGGGGGGGACAATGGAAAGACGGTGTCTCCTGTCTATATGGGGAACATTGGGGACAAACAAGGAAGCCGTTTTCAATAGACACGGGTGTCGCTCCCTGGTTTCTTGATAGTGCACTACTTTTGAACAGGACCTTAAGGGCAGTAGGGCACTAGATAGAGATAGGGTGCCGTTTGGGATAGCGCCAGGCGCCTTATCTCTCCTCCCCTCTTTCTTTCCTTGCCTGACCTCTAGTGACGGAGGAGACCACGACCACATCTAAATGCCCACTAACATCCTGGTGTCAGTCACGACACTCAAGCCTTCTGCTTACGGGCTGAACTTCCCGTCCCCGTACACCGCAACCGCAGGAAGCTCGCGTCCCCTCGATGCGACACACGGAAACGTTGCTGTGCTGATCTAAGTTTGAATAACGTGGAGGGAAAACATCACTGTGGTTTGTCGCGGCCTGTGCAGGTTCCGTTTAGCACAGTATCACAGGTGCGGCATTCTTGCGGTTATTCTTCAGGCTAACTGTCGAACCCGTAATTCAATGTTTAAATACCATCTGTGTTTTATGGACCCGCATCTAACACAGTCAACATTGTGCAGCCTAGTGTAAACACTGAATCACAATTGCTTGGTGTAGGGTGCAGCATACTCTATCCATCAATTCACATTTATTTATAAAGCCTTTTTACATCAACAGTTGTCACAAAGTGCTTTTACAAAACACCCGGCCTTAAACAACCAAGGAGCAAACAACAGTTGTGTTGAGTTTTTACTGCTCCAAAAAGATCCAAATGTGGTCAAAGGTTTGAGAAGGCAAATATATATTTTTTCATTCAAATATTATTATTTTGTATTTACTTTATGTTCTACTATTCGTTCACACCAGCATTTGGAGAACAGTCACCGGTGTCCCTCCACGGACCGCTTTAGACAGACAAGTGCGCCGGACCGTGTAGACATTTGGGGAACTTTCTTGTCGCTTCCCGTTTTACCAGCTAACTGCGTACTTTCAGCTCGAGTCACAATATTCAGGTTTCACTTTATCGTGCTGAGATAAGGTGAAGTGAGCAAATACTCTTTATCAGAAAGTATATTTCTTTAGTCCACCGATCCTTCATCATGTCGTCGGTGCCAATGCAACTACGCGACGAGAGGTGAGTCTCCTCAACATCGGTGACAGCCAGCCAGTCGGAGCTATGCATATTTCTTCGAATCCAACAATGAAACTTACGTGATGTTTGTATTTAGAATTATGCCAATTAAGACAATATACAAATGTTTATTTTCAATATAACCAACATACCGTTTTCTGTATTGCCGGGCTTGTACAAGTTGTACGTTTCGATCGAAAGGTCACTGTCGTTCACCGAAATACTATTTTGTGTCGATTTTAAAATGAACCAATTTACATAACAGTTTCGTGTTTGAAAGATTGCAACCTTCTAACGGGTTTGACTTTACGTGTGTGTATAGCGTTTGGATATCTGTGATGCGTAGTAATTATGGGTAATACAAATAAAGCAGCTATTAAACTAAAGGGTGCCAAAGTATTTCAAAGTATTTTAAAGGACCTGAAAACCCATGCAAAGAGAATTAATTGGCAAGTAAAAATCCGATTTGTCAATTGGTTGCTGTTTGACCACTCAAACGTAGACTAGCCTATTATTAAAAGCCCGCTTCTACTCAATATTGACCTACATTTACCTGTTTCTATTTTTCAAGCAACACAGGTATTTCCCATGCCGAATGTGTTTAATGGCATAAGCATGCATTCTTTCTCGTCTCCTCGTTCTCTCATACATTTCCTCGCCCTTTCTTACTCTCTCATTCTCTCCCGTCAACCCCTTTTCACTCCTCGTCTTCCTCACCTCTTCTCTACGCTCTTCTCCTGTCCTATTCTCCTACCAGTGACTTTGACCAGCTTCCGCATAATATTCCTGTCAGTGCCACCATCGCAGACATCGAGGAGAAAAAAGGCTTCATTGACTATTACGTAAGATGATGTATCAATTATATATTTATTTTTCGAATTTTGCCTGGAGTATAGTAAAAATATTACATGTGCTATCCTCTAGCAATATAATGTGTTTAACCAAATGAATTCAGTTCGAGGCCGTACCTGAACGTCACATACAACATTAAGAACATACCCTGCATGTATCAGTACTGGTATAGAATAAATATGCGATAGATTACATCCAGTGTAAAGCTTCCGCTTACGGTCAGCAGTAAAATAAAAAGAGAACACTGCTCATGTACATTCTCTTTCTCCCCCTCTCCCCGCTCTCCCCCAAAAGCGTTTTGTAATCGAAGTAAAGACCAAGGGTGGCAGTAAGTACCTGATCTACCGCAGGTACAGTCTGTTCTTCAACCTGCACCATCAACTGGACGTCAAGTATTCACCAGAGTATAAGATAACACCTGGACCCAACACCTGCATCCTGCCCACTTTACCTGGTGAGTGTTTGGGGGTTGGTGGTGGGTTTTCTTGGACAGGGGGGAGGGGGGGGTCAAAAACATCCCAAGAAAAACACAACTAATTTTCCATGCGCTTAAGTCTGGCTATTTTCCGGCGTATTTCCTGGGTTTGTTGTGAAAGGTAAAATAGGGGGATTGGATTAGAACTGGGGTTACAGATAGGGTTAGGGATTTCAATTAAGATTTGGGTTAAGATTTGGGTACGGCTTGGATAAGGAAAACTCTTAATTTCCAACAGGGATAAACATTGCATTAATTTCTGTGAGCGGGTGTGCACATCGCAGGTGTGTGTGCGCACAAACATGTTCTTTGAAGTGTAACGGGTTGCCTGAGGCGTGGAAGGCGTTACCGAACAGTTGAACATAGTTGTCATTCCTCTGCTGCCTGACCAGGATGGGTAAAATGTGGCCTGTGCAGAGAGACAATGGGGAAGGGTTTAGGAAACAAAGGGATTCATTAACATTTAGAGGAGACAAAGGAACGGAGAAAGGGCCTTTTAGAGCACATTTACACTACAGCAATTGTTGTGACAATAGTTTAATTTAAATCACATTCAAATGATATTCAAACGCAATTTTGAAAGGTGCCACACCTGCGCGCCCCGGACCCAGACCACTGACCAGGAAGACGTGTGAACTCCCTGACAATGTTGTTTACCTGGTAACGGACGCACGGCTCTCTCTCCGTTAAATGAGCGCCGTTGCTGCTGGTGATTGTCGATTTTTTCAGTTGCCAGTGCAAGTGGTGTTTAGTTGCCTCCTAACAACTACGTTGAAAAACAAAAAGTTGTATTTTTTGCAATACGGATTGGACATGATGTAAATGTATCAGCTGAGGCTTGCTCTGAGCGTCAGTGCCAGGGAAGCTGTATGACCTTTCTCTCGCCCTCCCTCATCCCCCTCTTTTCTATCTCTTTCTCCGTCCCCCTTGTGACCTCACTCATTCTGCTCAAATCTTTCTTTTCTCTCTTGTTTTCCCCCAACCACTTCCAATCAGTTGGACTCCTGTCAAGGCTAAATAGTTTTTCTACAGAATATGTATCTGCCTCTGCAGGTGTATCCAGCCTGTAACAAAGATTGTCTTGTTCTCTTTGTCTCACTTCTTCTATCCCTCTTTTTTTGTTTCTCTCTTTCAGTGTCTCTCTCTTTGTATACTCCTCTTGTTGTCTTTTCTATCTCTCTCTGTTTCTCTTTATGTCCCTCTTACTTTACATCCCCTGTCTCTCTTTCTTTGTTTGTTTCTTTCTCTATCCCTCTCTCTTTTTCTATCCCTCTGTCTTCCTTTCATCCGTTTCTCCTCTCCTCCATCGTCCTCTTGCTGGGATCTCTCTGTCTTGCTGGCTCAGTAGATAATTGAATATTAAAAGGACAAAGCAGGCAGGCTGTCTGGCGCAGGATGTTTTCTCCCTCTGTCTCTATCTGCCTCATTTGCTTGTTCTCCATCCTTACATGTTTTCTGTATTCCAACCTGCCACCCCCCTCCTAATGGTGTGTCCTGCTCCTCAGTAACATAATGTAGGTAATAGAGTTGAACCCAGACCAAAGTACATAAAGTCAGTTACTAACACACACACACACACAGTCTTTGTCACAAGTTGATGCAGCTCCTGAGCGGCAGGCGGGTATATATAGATCACACTAGCTTAATTATGATCATGGAACTTATCTTCATTAAAAACAGAATAGAGAGAACAGAAAATGAGGCACTGGAAGAGTTGAGTGGGGGGGTGGAGGGTGGAGAAAGAGGGAGAGAGACGGATAAAAGAGTGATGGATGAAGGAGGGAGGGTTGGGAGAGAGATGAATGGATGAGGAAGGGCTGAGAGAGAGATGGATGATCAGTTATTAAATGGGCCCAAATTAATTTAAGCATCAGAGGTAAATGACCGGAACGGAATCGATAGAGGCACAGGCTAATTTAGAGTTCCCATTAGAACATAGTAGAACTATGGGGCGTGTTCTAATAGGGTGTTACCAGGGTGAAGGGCCTGTTAGCATTCCTGGCTGTGATGATTTGAGACCCTAAAGGCATTGTTGCTTGGACATGGCAGCAGTTGTTCAGAGGGCCTCTGGCTGGAGGCCAGTGTCAGGCAGTCGTACAATGAAGTCTGACTCAGGAGCACCGCTCTGAGCGTGTTTGCCTTTGGGATGTTTCATTAACATGCCATGAAAATGCAATTAAAACTGAATTACCATGTTAATATTCCTGTTAGCAACCAACGCAACGTTCCCAATCTATATTAGCTACTTAAAAACGGAACAGTCTCTGGAGACTACTTTTTATTTGTTCAAGGGGAAACACATTGACTGCTTATTGACGCTGTCTGTGTGTGTGTGCACGTGTGTGTGTTTCCGTCCAGGTAAAGTGTTCATTGGCAATAAAAAGGAGATCGCGGAGAACAGAATTCCAGATCTGAACACTTACATGAAGGTAAGCCTGCATGGGATGAGGACACATCTTCTGGGAAAACATTCCCAAACACACAGACACTGAGCGGACAAGGTGTTAATCTACGTCTGACGACACTGACCCTCGTGAGTGACCTGTAGATCAAAGGACTAGTGAGTGACCTGTAGATCAAAGGACTAGTGAGTGACTCGTAGTGATTTTTATCTGAGCGTCAGAATGTAGTCCGGCATCACGAGCTGTGACAAAAGAGTGTCCCTGAGCTCATGCTGGCGCGGTGACAGATTAGGCGTAGTGAGCGATTATTCTGTATCCACCCCTGCCAGGCGACGGCCAGCGGTCGCGTGGCCTGCTTCTCCTGGGAATGTTGCTCCGGGCGTGTCCCAAATCATTCCCTAGACCCTGTAGGCCATTGGTCAACAGTCGCGCACACAGCCCAATGACTCAGCACTCACTTCTCCTTTCTTCTGCACCCATTGCCTCACGCCGCGCTTTCTAACTGTGTCCCCTCCCCCAGAGGCTGCTGGGACTGCCGACTTGGGTTCTGCTGGACCCGCTCATCCAGATGTTCTTCTACCAGACAGAATCGGACAGCCAGCACCTCCCTCGGACCCTGCGCCGCCTTCGACCTCCCACACGCAGAGTGTAATACTTATAGTACTATGGCAGTGTTCGGCTAGAGGAGCAGTACTCGGTCATAGTACTTGGCAGTAGTACTTCGTAATGCTACCAATCAGTAGTACATTGTAGGAAGGTTTTGTCTTCCCTCCTGTCTTTGGTTTAGTTGCGTTGGTCGGGTTCCCGAAGGCACCCTATTTTCAGTGCACTCCTTCTGACCAGGATCCATAGGAGTTCTGGTTAAAGGAGGGCACTTTGTAGGGTGTAGTGTGTCATTGAGAAGGCTGATTCGTAATGTGTGGTAACCGGGGGCTCTCTCAACGGGAAGTGTGGTGAGCTACGACTCGGGTTTCAACCTCTGACAGTTAGTCAAAATGTCAAAACCAGCGGTCTAACTCCCCCCCCCTTCCTCCCTGCCTGTCTGTCTCTCCAGGAAGATGGTGAAATCTAACAAGACAGATATGTTCGCTTCCCCCAGAGCAGAGGTAAGGCTCCAACACTAATCTCTCTGTCTCTCGCTTTCTTTTTTTAACCTCTCTCGCTCTCTCTCTCTCTCTGTGTTTGACCCCCTTCCCTCCCTCCACCGCCCGAATAAAGGCAGCCCCCCCATAGTGCCGTGTGTGTCTGGTCATGGCCTCCATACCGACCCACACGACAGAAAACGAGCGGTCAACATGTTCCCGTCACAACCACATCACCGCGACTGTCAGCATGTGGTTTGAGAACACTGTGCCGGTGGTCAGATGACCAACATCCCGCGGAGTGGGAGGGAAAATCTAAACGTATGTCCTCCTGATCTCTCGACTGGCCCGGGGGTGGGCGATGGGGTGTGTCTTGGAACCTCACTGGAGTTTTTTAAGATTCACTGACACCACAGTTAAAGAGGTTTCGGTTTGACACATCGTCCAGTGTACACGTGACACTCATACCAACAGATAAACACACAAAAAACAAAATAAATGCCATGCCCACAGCACTCTACATAGCAACTATAAGATGAACCGATACAAAGTGCCTTAGTAAAAAAGTTCTCTCCCTCTTTTTATAAATGATCTGAATCTCTCTCCCTGTAGAATATCTCCTTATCTGTCCCACACATATTAGTGGACAGATCTGTACATTTCCAATCCGGCATTCACACACAGTATTTATTACATTTGAGCCAACCCTCTCCACACTGTGTGTCTTTGATCTAGGTGTTTTCTTGTGAGGGAAGATGCGATTTCCAATTTAGGTGTTAAGTTTAGGGAAGAACCTACGACATAATTTTTTAATTGGGATTGCTTTAAGGTTTAGAGAGTGATGATCTCAATGGAGTGATAACCTCAATGGAGTGATAACCTCAATGGAGCATCTCAACTGTAGCCGATTCTACCTAAGTCTTATCTGTTGTAGTCTATTATATTGTTGCGTTTTTTTTTTACTTTTACACAGTTTTATCCCAATTTCATGATATTCAGTTCATGATTAACTCCCAGCAGATCGATATATATATGTGTCTTATAAATGCCGATATATGTGTCTTCCGGAGCACATCCGATACTGTTCTGGACCTTATCACGCCGCCTGTTCAACCAGAAGGTCTAAACCAGAATCCTTACGCGCCAGAAGGAATGCTCTCTCCAGCTTCCTACCTCAGTTGAGCTCACAGGTGCCCAGGCTGCCAGAAGGAGTCGCTAGAGTGCAGTGAGGCTAGGGAACCAAATTGTAGGACTAACCTCCCAACGCAGGCGGTGCTGGCTGAATGCATCACCCTCCGTGTGTCCCCTGGGCTAATCCGCAAACAAGATTCGAACCCTGGTCTCGAAGCAATGCCGCTAACTGCAGTGTGACTGCACTGTCACTGTACTGTTGTGCATTTCAGGGGCTCAGTTTATATTGCATTCCATTGTACCGTACTCTGTTAAAGCGTATTCTATTGTACCCCACTCTATTATATATTATTCTATTGTACCCTACTCTATTATAGCTTATTCTATTGTACCTACTCTATTGTAGATTGTTCTATTGTGGTTTATTGTAGCTTATTTTTGTTGTGGTCTTCTGTAGCCTACCAAATTGAATTCTAATTTAGTCAATGTCTTGAATAATATTACTTTTTTTGTCAGCAGAATGGGTACAGTTTGTGTTGCTGTGTCAACAGATTAGTTTGATTATTAACTCTTTAAAGAGGTCATGATCTCTCACATGGAGCCACGCAGTAAGTGGCTCTATGAATTCCATGATTCATTCACTTCACCCAAGCCAACCAGGAAGTGGGTCATCCAATTAAGACCAAGACAGAAACACTCTCTCCCTATTGGCTAGCTGTGTTAACGAAAAGAACAGCTTCAATTAGGTTAGGGGACATTAAGGGTCATTGGGAATGAAATTGGGACACGTGAGTCGTCCCTGGGTTGCCTGACCCTCGAGCCATGATTCTATTTTTAGAGTGGAGGCAGGTCCCAAATGGAACACTATTCCTCACAAAGTGCACTACATTTGACCAAGGCCCTATGGGTCGTAGTGCACTGCAGTGGGATTAGGATGAGCTGTGAGTCTTCTTCAACGGCTCCTTACCCTCAGAGTCACAACTCTACAGCGAAATGGTTACAACAGGATGTGCCTGTAGTTAGATTAGGGCTGTTGTTTCAAGAGAAACTGTTCCAGGTTAAAGGAGTGATTTGTGGGCTACAGCGGGCCATTTGGGAAGTCAACTGTAATGGTTGTGAGTCCATGGGTCCCTTGTTTAATCAGTGCTCTATGTAGGACAAACTACACTGTCTCACTGATCACCCACAAACACACACGTACACTCAAAAAAGACATCTTTGTCCCAGTTGGCATTTTACCCAGAATACCTGGCCTGGATAGAAGGCCACAGGAGAGTGAGGGAGCAGGGACTGGAACAAAAAAAACGGATGTTGAGGAGATGGAGGTTGAGGGGGAGGAGATGGAGGTTGAGGGGGAGGAGATGGAGGTTGAAGGGGAGGAGATGGAGGTTGAAGGGGAGGAGATGGAGGTTGAAGGGGAGGAGATGGAGGTTGAGGGGGAGGAGATGGTGGTTGAGGAGATGGAGGTTGAAGGGGAGGAGATGGAGATGGTGGTTGAGGAGATGGAGGTTGAAGGGGAAGAGATGGAGGTTGAAGGGGAGGAGATGGAGGTTGAGGGGGAGGAGATGGAAGTTGAGGAGATGGAGGTTGAGGGTGAGGAGATGGAATGTGAGGAAATGGAAATTGAGGTTAAGGAGATGGAGGTTGAGGAGATGGAGGTTGAGGGTGAGGAGATGGAGGGTGAGGAGATGGAGGTTGAAGAGATGGAGGGTGAGGAGATGGAGGTTGAAGAGATGGAGGGTGAGGAGATGGATGTTGAAGAGATAGAGGGTGAAGAGATGGAGCTTTCGCTCAGATGTGGCTGTGTTCCTTCCATTGGTAAATAATAAGGCCTATTAACCCCTCACACGTTCAGTAGACACATACATTTTTCCCTGCAGTAACTTGACTATGGAATCAAACCATATGTGTGTTTGGAGTGATTCTATACAGAGAACCTGAATGGGGATGCTGAGTGACTGTGTGTGTGTGTGTGTGTGTGTGTTTATGTGTCTGTATTAGTGTGTATGAGTGTGTTAATATGTGTGTGTGTGTGTGTGTGAGTTTGTGTATGTCCTCAGGGTCAGATTAATCTCCATGGATTGTGTAATTCAGTCAGCTCCCTCTCTGTCCCCGGCCTCATTAATCTACACACACACACACACACACACACACAGGGACACACAGACACGTACATGCTTGATTCAAGCGTGTCGCTAGGATCATTTAGACCGTAATGAAACCAACTGACATTCATTGTCTCGTCAATGATGGACCCGAATGAAGATGTAGAAACAGAGCAGATATCCCGCATCACACTTGTAGCCGATGTCATGGCAACGTTCAGGCTCAGGCTTAGAAACGCGATCGTCGCGGTTGGCGGTTGGGAGACGAAATGCGGGTGGGCTGGGTAAAAAAAAAAAAGTCTAAGTAAGTAGTCTGAGACATTGGTGCAGATCTGGATTTTGCACGGACAGCTTTGCTCACTTCTCCCATTGACGCACGCGCGTTCAACAAAAAGCACAAGTCACATCGTTTAGGGGACAGCGTCAGATGTTCACCCGTCTCCCCCACGTGCTCCCGTGACTTCCAGGGTCATACGACCCAAACAGAAGGCCTGGGCCGGGTGGCGGTGCCAACAAGCCGCAGAGAGGTGCCAGCAAATATGGTGGTGCCGGAAGTTGTTTCTGCGGAAGCACACAATGCCCCCATTCACCAAAGCGCGATAGCAGTACACACGGGTCTGTTAGTCTTCAGACCCGTGTCTGAGTTTTTCCCCCAGGTCGTAACTAACGGTCTTTAACATTTGGCTAAAACACATACATCTACCGAGCCTTTTAAGATATCCGTGTGAATAACAATGAATTCCTTGGCAAATATTCTCATGTCATCAAACCGCTTTCCGTGTGGCTATGCCGCTCAAATGTATTCACTATAACAGGTCTAGAAGAAGCTAGTTTGCTACGGCACGTTCTTTCGTTTCAGCCCTGTCATGGATTTTTTGCAGTTTGTCCTACTGTTAGTACAGTCGTCAATGGAAAGCGGTTATTACGGTGACACAAAGACACATGGATTGGTGGGGCATACCACAAACAGCAGCCCCTTTTCATGTTGAATCGACATCGACCAAATGAAAGCAGGTCTGAGGTGGACATCTCTATGTGGGTCTAATTCCGTGGTGACACACTCTCCTTTCACTCACTCAGACACATGGAAGTACCTTTACTCCGCATGACTTATACTGCTTTACTCTCGCTTTAGTCCTTTCTCTCACTTTCTCTCAACCCCTCCTTTAGTATTCTCTCCTCTATTTCTCCTCTGTCTCTCTCTCACTCAACCCTCCCACTTTCTCGGTCTCTCTACCTCAACCCTCCTCCGTTCTCCCTCTCTCTCTCTCTCTCTCTCTTTCCGTCTCCCTCGCTTCATCGAATAAAGGGAATTTAAAAAGGATTCGCTCCTCTCCCCTTATCATTCCTCTCACACGTCATCCTCCTTTCTTATTGATTATCACCAGTCCCCTTGTTCTTTATGTGTCCTTTAATCCGCCCCCCTCGAGCTTGGCGGAGCAGAGCTTCAGCGTCGTGCGTGTTTGGGTCCGTCAGTGAGACGGTACGTGCACCAGTGGATGAGCGTGGGTCCTTCCTAGCTGTGAAGGTTTCCCCAGGAGACGGTGGCACTGCTAATGGGTAGCGAGGTAAAGGGGTTGGTGTTAAACGGTTGACATCCTTTATACAATTCATTACCTATTTGAAAAGACAAAGTACAGGCTATGCAACAAAAACTACTGAGTTTTAGTGGTCAGGTTCAGTAAACTAGCACAAAACATTATATTGGGATATCGTCAGAACGATACAGTATGATATATATAGTTTAGAATGCTGTAGTATGATGTATGTAGGTTAAATCGATACAGGATGATATTTGGGGTTGGTTTTGCATGAACAGATAAACCCCAGTCCTTGATTTTGAATCTTTCCCCGTGAGATCGCCCCATATACGCTTTAAAAAACAGCAACAGGATTTTTAACTGTGGTCAAGCCGTTTGACACTACCACAGAATGATCTGCTCTCATGTATCCACGCGTCCCTTCTTCCACACATGCCCTTGTGCTCACACCAAAATAGACGTTTCACACGCGCACGCACGCACGCGCACTCCGTATTGACACACGCCAGCCCACCCGCTAAATGCTCTTGCCTCTGTCTTAGATGCGTGCATGACCGATCCCACGCGCCGTGCAGCGTCTCTCATGCACGCACGCACGCACACACACCGTAGTGTTCAGACATGTTCTAGTTATTGACTTCTCTCCTACTGTCAATGCCTTTCAAACACGTCTCTCTCGCTTTCACTTTTCTTTTCTGTTTTATTGTCCTGGGTGCTCATTTAGGCGGTACCCGTTTCTCCTCCGCTGAAGCCCGGACGGTCCGGTCTGCACTCGGTTTCATACTCACTTCATTACCAGTCGAGTCCAATAAAAGTCTCACTTACCTGACCGTCACTCTCTCTCTCCCTCTGTCCCTTTCTCTTGTCCACTCCCTGCTGCTGGTGTGTGTCCTCTGTCTGTGTGTGTGTGTGTGTGTGCGTGCGTGCGTGTGGTTCCCAGGCGGTGTTCGATTTCAGTGGGAGCGGGCAGCTGGAGCTGAGTTTCAAGGCTGAAGACGTGATCTTCCTTCTGAGGAGAGTTAATGCAGACTGGCTGGAGGTGAGCTGGAGGATGGAGGGAAACTAAGACTGAGGCAGGGGAATGCTGAGAATGAGCGAGAAAGAAGGTGGATAAAGAGCGAAGAGGGAAGGGAGGGAGAGGGGGAGGGGGATGTAGTGGGGGGGAGAGGGGGAGGCGGAAGAAAGAGAGAAGGGATGAGGAAGAAGGTGGAGTGAGGAGGATGGAAAGGGAGGAGTAGAGAGAGCAGAAGAATGTCAGCGAGAGAAAGAGACAGGTGATGAGGAGGAGAGGGAGGAGGTTGGGAGGAGGTTGCGAGGAGTCAACGTGTTCGTGGTAGTACAGCCTAATTGTGAGCAAGTTCAGTAAGGTCAATTTGCTTCTAATACTGTTAAGGAAACCATCAAGACTCTTACTCCGACTCGGTCTCTGGTGTACTCCTTTCGGTCTAACATTTAGCGCTGTGCTGGCACGAGGGCACCTTGCCACTGTTTCAAACCTAACGTGGCTGGCTTAGAGGGGACTCATTTGGTCTTGAATCACACCCTCCTCAAACTCGCCACCAGCCTCCTTGGTAGTGCTGAAAGGAACCGGGCATCGGGTGCGCCAGCATGTTAGGATAACGCCAATGTGCGTGTTAGGGACCTGCGTCAGGTAATACATGTAAGGACCAGAAGAATAGTAAAACTAGTGACGTTTAGGTTGAGGCATTTGGGGGATAAGGTTAGGTTTAGGTAAGCGTAAGGGACAAAGGATAGAAATCGAACTTTTGTTTGGTTTTGTGTGTGTGTGTGTGTTGAACAGCAACAGACAGAACACAGGCAGACGTCTGTGCTGAAATGGGCCACTCAGGCTGCACTTCACTGTCTTTCATGAGTGGATTAATCAAATGGTCCATCTAATCAGGAGAGAAGCCCATATTAAGCAGATTCCATTATTATCAGTCACACTTAATACCACGCTACCTTCTCATCCGCCTGTCTCGTTCTCTGTTCATACACCTCTCTCTCTTTCAATTCTCATCCATTCGTATTTCCCGGTCAGCCATCTCTTCATTGTGATTCTGTCCAGTGTCAAATTGTTCTCTTTTGGTTTTCTCATAATTCAGTCTGACTGCGTTGGTCCCCTGGGTCTCTGTGGCATATCTTAGGGTGATTTAATAAGCTCTTCTCTAGGTTCATCTCTCAGTAAATGAGGGCTTTGGAAGGTTTCAGAATCTCTTTCCTTTAGGTGGGTGTGAAATTTAACAGCTCGTTTCTGGATTTTGATGATTAATGGGCGTCCTAAATTAGCTCTGAATTCACAATTGCTGGTTTTGCATTGTGCTCTATCTTTCACTAAGGGCACAGTAAAAGACCGGACCGGTATTTTCCCAGAATCCTTTGTGAAGATCATTAAGCCCCTCCCTGAGAGCGACTCTGATGGTGAAGGAGGCGAGGATTCAAGAAAAGGGGCGGGGTCATACAGCTGCCTTCGCTGCTACTTGCTCACACCTCAGGGTGTGGACACCAGGTGTGTGTACGTATGTGTGAGTGTGCACGTGTGCGTGTGCATTCCAGTGTGCGTGTTACAACACTGCACCAAATGTCATTGAAAGTTTGAATGTCACATTGTCAATAGTCCCATATTAACTGACCCTGGTGTGACAGGACTATTGTATGATCTGCATTGTGTTTTCTTTGTGAATAGTCCCATATTGATCATGGTGTGGCAGGACTATTGTTTGATTGGTGTTGTGTTTTCATTGTAAATAGTCCCATATTAATTGATCATGGTGTGACAGGACTATTGCATGATTGGTGTTGTTTTCATTGTGAATAGTCCCATATTAATTGATCATGGTGTGACAGGACTATTGTATGATCTGCATTATGTTTTCTTTGTGAATAGTCCCATATTGATCATGGTGTGGCAGGACTATTGCATGATTGGTGTTGTTTTCATTGTGAATAGTCCCATATTAATTGATCATGGTGTGACAGGACTATTGTATGATCTGCATTATGTTTTCTTTGTGAATAGTCCCATATTGATCATGATGTGGCAGGACTATTGTATGATTGGTGTTGTGTTTTCTTTGTGAATAGTCCCACATTTATTGACCATGGTGTGATAGGACTATTGAATGATTGGTGTTGTTTTCTTTGTGAATAGTCCTATATTAACTGACCATGGTGTGACAGGACTATTGTATGATTGGTGTTGTGTTTTCTTTGTGGCAGAGATGTGTGTGTAGAAGAAGACATCTCCACACAACCTTCCTACAAGGAGCTTCTCTCACGTATGAGGTAAGACACACTCATATTCTTGGTATGGGATTTTTCTAAAAACCGTTCCAAAAAAAGCATTCAAGCGTTTTATGATTTTATAGCGTATCATTATGACCAATTTTAAATACATTTGGATGATTCTCTATTTTTATTATAAGAATTTCAGGCATGTTTCTATTACATGCTGTGATTAAATTGACCCAAACATTTATTTGAAACTTGAACTGAAAAACATCTGCAATCCTGAGACCGTTTGAGGTTGATTTGGTGGTTCCTAGAATGGAAAGTTTTGGCAAGCTTCGAGTTGCTGTCCTATTTCTGAGTCGGGATAAGCTTCATAACCTGTCATACACCTCAACATCTTGTCAGTGACATAAACCTAAAGACCTAAACTCTAAACACTAACAAGAGTAAATCACATTCAAGCGTCACACACTAACACACAAGTACACCCACACACACCCACCAAACAGCCGCCAGCACCCCCTGGGCCCAGAAGTCTACCCAGAATGCAACATTGGAGCACAAATCACCTCTGTGCATTCCAAAATGAGCTCTGCACCCCTCCCCTCCCCGTGCTCCCCATGAGCAGACGCCCTTTGTTTTTCATTCTCATCCCCCACTTTTCATTCTCCGTCTACCTTGTTATCTGTTCATTAGGGGCCTCTGCGGCCATCCAATATTTTACTCTCCATTTCGAATCAGTTATAATCTATCATCTGTTGTCTGCTTTCTGCTCTTACTCGCCCCTCCTTCTCCCCTCTCACTTTCCCCCTCCTCTCACCCTCTTTCTGTATCTGTCCGTTTCATCTCTCAGAGATGTGTTTAAGCTGGACGGTGTCGTAGCCCTCAATTACCGTGACCAGGACGGTGACCTGGTGCGTATCCTTGACAACGAGGACGTGGCACTGATGGTGGCTGAAGGCAGGCGGCACAGGGCGAAGCAGAAGAGGCCTGTCAATCAGTTTCCCTGGGAACTTCACGTCACCCTAGCCTCTGACATGTCTGTATATAGCACAGAAACATAAAGAGAGGGGGGAGGGAGGAGGTGAGGGATGGAGGAGGTGAGGGAGGGAGGGAGTAATGGAAAGGGAGAAGAGTGAGCGAGAACGGGAGCGGTAGAGGTACACAACTATGTTACAACATTTCACTATTACCACTGAGCACATGATCCGTTTTCACGTGTCTTTTTTGTTTCCTACATATACATGTACATTCTGCCATGACCGGTGTTGCCTATAGCTGTGCCTCCAATGCCTTTTCAATTGAGTTAAACAAATAAACTGTATTGCAATGCTTGTGTGAGCATGTGTGCGCTTTAACGTGACTGGGTGGCGCGCGTGCACACGTGTGCGATGAATGCGCTCCGAAAGGCAAACCGTAACGGTGATCTGTCGTACCACGATGGTCTGGGTGACCCAAACTCCACTCCGTTCCTGTCCGAAAGGAGTCTTCGGCGGTATACAGGGGACACCGTGGGTCTTGAAGAAGAAAGCTGATTACGTTAGCACTAACCCTGGAGGTCTGTTAAGTCTCTGCCTTTCTGTCCAGTGGTGCTATTTCCACCTCGCTTTTTATCATTTCTGCTCGGTTTTCTGGGTCCTCTCTCACGTATTGCTCCCTGCCACTCTCTGTGTTTCTCTGTCTTAACTGTGTCATTCTCTCTAATAGGGTGGTATTTTTAGTCCCTATTGTTAGTTGGGATTCAGGAGTGTGGGGGTTCACTGAAAATACCACACACACACAAACACATATTTTTATAAATCAGTGTAAAAGCAGTAAATAAAGATTAGAAGGTGTCCTTGGTAAACCAACTGTTTCAGTCGTAACTTTTTTGATATCTTTCCAACAGCACTAGGCTATATAAATATATTGCCTTGTTTACTTCACAGGGGCTGTGTTCGACAGCCAGTGATTTCACCGCAGGCATGCCAATGAGTATGTAAATAAGTTGATTTCAATCATGATTAGTTGACCTTCGGCACGAAATGAGATCCTCTAATTACAACACAGCCAGACTCCGTTATGGGGAGGTCGAGAGAATCGCTGTCATTGGGTTTTTACTGGGCCATATGCAAACGGAATTTTACGCCCTGCTGGAGTTCTGTGTGTCTGAGGTTGTCATTTTTCCAGGAGGGAGAACAAGCCCAGGTCGGAGAGGCAAGTCTGGGGGAATAGAACAGTATCCTGTGTTTAGCCTCTTCGTTAGCTCCAGATTATGAGTTCCCCGGCCGTCCACTAGGGAGCAGTGTAGCACCACAATAAGGCCGTGTTCTGTGCAGTATTCATCCACCTCCATCCGCCGTCATTAGGCTGAACGTTTTCCAGGCTGCTACACACCGAATACACTATTGAATACCTTGTTGTGCACTTTGTGTTGTTCTGTGTCATCAAATCTGAAAACGGAGTGAGATTATTCTTTCTGTCAACAACTAACCATTGTGACGACGCAACCGCACGCGAGTTATTAAAAATAAATTGACCTGATATTACTGTATGACGCTGTTTAGGTCGAAAAGCTCCCCAAGGCTATTTGGGTGGAGTCAGGTACCTGTGTGTCTAGCAGGGGGAGAGTAGGGGGAAGACCGGTGCTCTGGAGATGGCATTACACCCGTATAATACACACAAACACCCGTATAATACACACACACGCACGTATCACCTCTATCCCATTTATTAAGGGTTCACTTTCACCCTCAAAACATCCTGTAACAGAGCTGTGCATTGACTCACACACGCACGCACGGCCTTTCGCACAGACTGCGACAGCGTGCGCGTCCAAAATACCTTTTTAGCCTGTAGTCGAAAGTAGTGCATTACATAGTAGATTTGCTATATTAAAAGATTTGTGAAAACCCCCGCAATGCTATTCAAATACTGTTAAAACAATTTTACTGTAACATACACGTTTACTAAATACTTCAGGAGTGATCAACGGCTCAACGGCTGCGTGCGTGCCATTGTTTGTAACTTCCTCCAGAAGTGAACACCACCGCTGCCCAAGTGGGGCACTGTAGGCCGAACCAGACGGGTGCGACATCGCAAGACTCCCAAGAACGCCTGGTCAGCAGCATCGACAGACCAGACCGGGGTTTGAGGTTTCACAAGGCAATGGAGGAAGTGAGAAAATGCCCCTCTGGTTGTTCAAATCAAATGCAGTAAGTACATTTGAAATATATGTAATGTATCAGAAACTAGTCGTTAATACAACCATGTGAAAAAAATAAACATTTGCATTTCATTTGAAAAGACTTGGGAGATGCGCATTTTAGCGCACCCGATCACAAGTTTCTGCGTTTGAGCCAGGCTATGTAGCTAACGTCACACCATGACACCAGCAAGCGGGATCAGCAATTTTCTATCAGAAATGCACCTTTTGCGTATCTTCATATCAAACCGTCTTCGCTGGGAGCGCTTTAAAGTCTTCAGTCTGACGGGCGTTATTATGACTTTCACATCCATTAGGGGATCCACTATCCACTTAGAGAGACAGGAGGGAACCCGGCCGCTGTGGAAGAGGAAATATTATTAAAATACATTCCTCTCTCTAGCCCCCTCTTTCTCTATCTCTCTCCTTGTAAACTTCTGAATGGGCGTGAAACAGCTGCCTGCTTCGAAGGTGTGTGCACGTGCACACACATACTGTTCCATTTGTCACACAGCCAGCCCCCACCACTCCACCACCTTTCCAGGCTACAGCTAGACAAGGCCAACAATGGCCTTTTGGTGGTCCTTTTTCTGCTGTAGCTCATTCTTCAACGGTTGGGGAGAACCAGAGAGCGGGCCCAGAATGTCAGACGGATTCTTCTGTTCCTGGTTGATGACCTTTGGTGGTCCAAACCCTTTCTAGAACTCAACAGTCAAGATGACCTTCTATTATGCTCCCATTTGACCTTTATAATGTGTGAGCTGTTGCTGGTTCTAATCCCAGAGCCGACAAGGTGAACAAAAATCTTGTTCTGTTCCTGAGAAAAACAGTTAAGACTAACTTTTCCCAGGTCGTTGGTGTGAATGACAAGGTTTTCTTAGTCATACCTGGTAAAATAACAGCAGGTCAAAGGTCGGTCCATGAGTCTAGTACCAACACACCTGGCTCCACCGACCAATCAGGAGTCCCGGTTCTGGGCCAACACGGAATCAACAACTTAGCAACATACTTGACCATGTCGCCCTTGGCAACCCTGGAGGACTGGGGACAGGGGCACATCCATTATCAATGGCAGACATTTTTATTCTCTTTCAGTTGCGATTGTCATGTTTATTGTAATAAAAGTAGCGATAACAACATGGAAGGTTATTTGGCTTGTATCAAGACTGTACCCAAGGTTTGGAATTTGTAAGGAATTATCTCTCTAACATGATGACTTGTCTAATAAGATTGGCATATTACTTAGGAGTCAAAACGTTAACTTATGAGTAAAAGGACATTGCAGTAACGTCTCAGAGACTTTGCTGAGAAAAGGGATTATTATGACTGCAAGAGTGAAATGTCAGGAGATTTTCTTGGAGCTATATTGGAGGAGAAAAAATAGAAATGTTCTTGGTATTTCCTGGTTTTTTGATATTTGATAAATAAAGGCCATCACAGTGGAGACTATCTGTCCCACAGACAAGACCCCCCTGGCCTATGAGCTAAACTGGTCTTGTGTGTGTCTGCATATGTGTGTTTAGTGCCCATTGTCTTACAATCTGTTATCATTATGCAGCAGCTTCCTTTGGCCGCCTTTAGATAGAGACAGGCTGAGAGACGGAGAGAGAGAAGGGAGAGACAGAGCAAGAGAAGGGCGAGACAGAGCGAGAGAAGGGAGAGACAGAGCGAGAGAAGCGAGAGACAGAGCGAGAGAAGGGAGAGACAGAGCGAGAGAAGGGAAAAACAGAGCGAGAGAAGCGAGAGACAGAGCGAGAGACAGAGCGAGAGAAGCGAGAGACAGAGCGAGAGAAGCGAGAGACAGAGCGAGAGAAGGGAGAGACAGGGCGAGAGAGAGAGCTGCACTTTTTATTCCTTTGTGACCAATGCAAAGAAATTAGAGACAATATATTCACCAAAATATATAAGAAATGTAAAGAATTTGAGAGCCTACCAGATAAAGACAAAATGCTATACTTATTGGGAGAAACTGCTCACGTTTGCATTTTATGTGTTTACCCTTTTTACTGTGATAATATATATTTTCTTTATTATCATTCATTATATTATTATTGTAATAAGTATCATTACAGTGGTTGTTGTTATTCTATTCTTTAAAATAGACGGAGAGAGACAGAGAGAGAGACAGAGAGAGAGACAGGGAGAGAGACAGAGAGAGAGACAGAGAGAGAGACAGGGAGAGAGACAGAGAGAGAGACAGAGAGAGAGACAGGGAGAGAGACAGGGAGAGAGACAGCGAGAGAGACTGAGAGAGAGACAGAGAGAGAGACAGGGAGAGAGACAGAGAGAGAGACAGAGAGAGAGACAGGGAGAGAGACAGCGAGAGAGACTGAGAGAGAGACAGAGAGAGAGACAGGGAGAGAGACAGGGAAAGAGACAGAGAGAGACAGAGAGAGAGACAGGGAGAGAGACAGAGAGAGAGACAGGGAGAGAGACAGAGAGAGAGACAGGGAGAGAGACAGGCAGAGAGACAGAGAGAGAGACAGGTAGAGACGGAGAGAGAGACAGAGAGAGAGACAGGGAGAGAGACAGAGAGAGAGACAGGGAGAGATGGAGAAAGAGAGAGAAAGAGACAGGTAGAGACGGAGAGAGAGAGACAGGGAGAGACGGAGAGAGACAGAGAGAGAGACAGGGAGAGAGAGACAAAATAGTAGCACGTTTTAAATGTTTTATGTTTTACAAAATAATCAGTACCTACGTTATATTCCAGAGCATGTATCTCTATATATCACAGACCCACTGTACTCACATGACTAGCATAGTGTGTCCAAACACTTTCCTGGTACTGTACATTTCAGAGGTTTTACATCAGCGTTTTTTCCCTCCTAAGTCTGTGGTGTTGTCGGCCGGTGTTGAGTGAATACCTGACGTCACACAGCCTCTGAATTCACAGTCCTGGAATGTCATCTGAACAGCCAGGAGGGCATGAGGGTGTCCGTTTTTTAAACACCAGGGGAGGGAGAAAGAGAGAGGGAGTTAGAGGGAGAGAGAGAGAGAGAGAAAGGAAGATAGAGAGAGGGAGAGACATGGTGGGAGTACTGGATAGACGGTTATTTCAGACACATTATGTTCCAGATGACTCACATACAATCGGACAGACAGTGACACACACACTGAACTCCTCAGCCATAAGTCACTTCTCCAGCGTGTCAATGATTTACCTGGAGTACACCTGAGACAGAATCTGCATTCCTCAACCAACCACTCTGTCCACTACGCAGGAGCCTCCTAGACCAGGGGCCCGCAGTGTGGTGGAATAGGGGCTCCGCTGGACTTTGGGACCCATGCCGGACTCACGAGGGCAACAGCCCCGCTACATCTGCCCTGACGAGCCACTTCATTACATCATTAGGCGGTGGCTGTTGGTGGTTGTGTGGGGGGGGGGGGGGGGGGTTACATTCCTGTATTGGATATTTAACGGCAACATGATGTCATCAAGAGGTGTGTGTGTAAGTGAAAATAATCAGTGAGCGGTTCTGCCAGTAAACGGCATGATTTAAACTCTGTGGCCAGTTTATTAGGCACGCCTGCGTCCTATGGTCGTGCTCTGAACGGCCGGCTGCATCTCACTGCAAAGACGTTCCAGTTGGTTTCGGGCCGCACGGTCACGTAGCTCGCTGTCTGTAGGAGCGGTTCATTATGGTGATGTCACGGGTGAACAACAACATCCCTCTACGCAGCTCGTAACGTTCTGCTCCCAGAATTGCCAGCGAAGATGCGTCAGGAATGCCTGAGTCTTAACGAAGTCGGGAACATCCGCAACCTTATCCGGCAGTGTTTTCCGTCCAAAACATCCTGCCGTAAACTCTGGACACCTGTGATGTCACTAATAAGAAATTCCCCTCTGGCGGGAGGGCGTGGGGGAGTGGTCACTGTGTGACACAAGGACAACAGATCAGTCATTCGCGCACATCCAGTGTCCCTGCTGCAGTTCAATGGACCTATTGATAGATGAAACGGGGTGTGTGAGAAGGAGTGTGTGTGTGTGTGTGTGTGTGTCTGTACAAGACTTAAAAGAGCAGTGTAGACAGATGTTCAAGGATTTATGTTTCTCAGGGTTCAAATATTGTGACCTCCAATTACAGAGAATAATGCGGCGAGAGCGAAAGTGGAAAAAAGCGAGAGAGAGGGTGACAGAGAGGGGGAAAGAGATGGATGGACAGACACAACCCTTTTTCTATGGTCTAAATGTTCTTTTCTTTCTTATCAGATCCCTCTTTAGCTCTCCGTTGGCCTCTCATATTTACTCCCATAATCATTTTATTTCTTCACTTCTTTCATCCCCTTATTCCCCTCCCTTCTCCACCTCCTATCCTCCCCTGGATTCTCAAGTCTTGCCCTGTCTCTCACCTGTCCTTATCGCTCTCCGATCTCTCCCATGGAAACACCATACAGTACACTCAACTACCCATGATGCCGAGCAGCTGTTGTTATTGTTTGATTTCACTTGTTGCTTTATGTTGACTCTGTTTCACGTAACACTTTAATCCAAAGGGACCCCACAGATGAAAATGTCTATCTGATTAAAGCTGTCCGACCATTTCCTGTAGTCCTTGTTGTAGCCACACACATATTTAGACAGTTTGACCAATGAGGTTTCTCTCTGAGATACAATCTGAGAATGCCCCTTTCTCCACCGTAACCACTGCTGAGCGAGAATTCTAGTTATTGACACCTCAACACATTACCAACTACTTGCCGGATTGCTAATTCAGTAAAGGCAGATTTGTCGTAGAAGCCCTTGTATTCTTACGTCGCCACCATTTCACTAATAAAAGCAGCAGCTTTTTACAACCGAAACCCTTGTTAGTGTATGGCACTGTACCAGCAATGTCTGTAGCGGAGTTAGTCCTTTTAGGTTTCTGCATTGTGATGCATTTATGCAACGCTGCGGCATGTATGACTGGCACGTTGGTGTCCCATTAACATGAATAGGCCATAAGCATCTCTGTTTCCTGTGGCTACGAAAAGAACAGTGTTGTAAATTCTAGAACGTGGCTATATTCTAAATGTATTTCTCTGTGTGGCCGAGTCCTACTGAAGGAGTCCGTGGATTCTGGAACATTCTTTTTGGTTCCAGGCATCAAAGCCTTACTATACATCAAACCTCGACATTGTTCCTTGTTCTAAAGAAACAGAAGTCCTACTGTGTTGGTTTTGAAGCCCGGATAAAGCGTGGGGGGGGGGGTGAGTGGATAAGAGGTGGTGGTGGGGGGGGGGGGTGTTCCGCCGGTACCTGAGTCACTTCGGAAGAGAGACTTAGTCGATTCTTCACGAGGCCAGAACGCCAAAGCGTGGCGGTCGTAACAGGAAAGGGACGACACCTGGGAATGACAAGGAAAACAAGCTGAGGGGAAGGAAGGCGTGGAACGGAGTGGGTTAACACCATGTGACATACAGGCTGGAAGTGAACAGCTCAGTGTGTATGAATGTGTGTTTGTATGTGAATATGTGTTTTGATGTAACAGACCGGATCCCCCGCGAGAACAAAGTCAATTTGGGCTCAGGGGTTTCGGGTCAAATTACAAGTCGGCCTAGTATTAGAATTTAGGTTACTGGTAAGGGTCTGGCCTTCAGGCCCGTGTAAGTAGTTTTAGGCATGCATGTACGGTTAGGGTTAGGCTTTCTGTTCCGTTTTAGTGTTAGGGGAAAAAGGATAATTGTTGTTTTCTGGTCACTACAAGGATATAGAAATACAAAACTGTAGGTGTGTGCATGTGATTATGTTTGTGTTGCGTATGTACGTCCAGAGATGGGCCTCTGATTTGTGTGGTGTTCTTCCGCTTCAGTACAGGTGTGGATATCACTCTGCTTATCTGGTGGGGAATGAAAACACACAAGACTGAATAATATGCTCTGGTGAGATGGGACTGAACTATAATCCCTAACTATAAACCATGTGGATAATCCCTAACTATGAACTATAACTATAATCCCTAACTATAAACCGTAACTGTAACACTAACTATCAACCGTAACTGTAATCCCTATTCCACAGCCTCATACGATATCAGAGAGAACCTTCATACTAAGTCATGAGTAACTTCAAATGGCTGTAACCAGGGCTCGGAGGGAGTGAGGGAAGAGGAGATGGAGGTGAGACAGCAGGCCTGGTCAGTGCCCCCGTGAGAATAGAGAGATGACGGACAGAGGGATGTGAGTGGAGGTCAGGGATTAGGTAGCAGGACTACGGCGGAGTGGAGAATAATCTAGACGTGTTGATATTCCTCTCTCTGAAAACAGGCCAGGGATTATCCTGGATTACGTCATCTCTGCCATGTGTGTGTGTGTCAACCCTGCCGCCCAAAGGGGTGCCAGACTGAGTGAGCAACTGTCCCGTCTGCTCGCTGACATAAACGCGCGCACGTAGGGCGGAACGCCGCAGACACGTGCGCACGCACAAGCGCGCCGATCCCAGGTAGGCCCTCCGGGGGCCACTTTCTCAGCCGCGGTTTAAGTGAGAAGCCTGGATTTCCCCTTTCTCAACCTCTTTCTTCTCTTCTCTCTCTCTCTCTCTCTTTCTGGCTCTCTCATCTCTCGTTCTCAACCCTGCGCCCTGGAATTGCCAAACCACCGTCACCAGCACCGGCATGATCACATTCTTCCCTTAAACCCCCCCCCCCCCCCCCCCACCGCCTTTCTCCTTACCTCTCTTTTCCAGCTTCTATACCCCCCCCACCTCTCTTTTCCAGCTTCTACGCCCCCACCTCTCTTTTCCAGCTTCTACCACACCCACCTCTCTTTTCCAGCTTCTACCACACCCAACCTCTCTTTCCAGCTTCTACCCCCCCCACCTCTCTTTTCCAGCTTCTACCCCCCCCACCTCTCTTTCCAGGCTTCTACCACAACCCACCTCTCTTTCCAGCTTCTACCCCCCCCCCCCCACCTCTCTTTTCCAGCTCCCCCCCCCCCCCCCCCGTCATCTTTCATCTTGGGGCTTTTCTCTGATGTCACTGGGGTCCCGTTATTGCCTTCTTGCATTGTTTCAGCCGGCCCTGCTGTCGGTCAGAGCCCTGTGTTGCCATGACGGCCCCGTGTTGTGGGGGAGCGGGGTGTGATTTGGAACACAGGCGTGATTTGGAACACAGCTCTGCAATAGCCCTGGAGCGCGGGGACGTGTCGGGATCAACCCGGCTTCGAAACCGCGTAGCCTGCTTGGCATGTGAGCGCCACTGGTAGAACCGGGTTTGGGGGTGTGATTCCCACGGGGCGGCCGGCGTGACAATGTGTCTGCTCATCGGCGTAAGTCGCTCTGGATAAAAGTGTCTGCTGCATGACTTAAACGTAAGGAGACCTCCCACTGATCTCCTGGGTCTTTATGATGATGAGGTTCATCACTATTATAGGATTTAGCTGACTGGGACACCTGCATGGCAAAACATTAAAGAACTGTGTGTGTGTGTGTGTAGCCTGTACATACATGCATATATATGTGTGTGTGTGTCTGCGTGAAGCTAAATAAGCCAAGAAGAGAGGCTGCAGGCAAACTTCCTGTATCACACAGGAAACAAAAACATATCCCGGTCCTAAATCAGGCCACTCATCCACTCTAACCTATTCCGGAAATATCCTGGCACTAAATCGGGCTATGTGAAAATCCACCTACTTGCCGTCTCTGTGAGACGTAATATAAGCGTCTGCTGAATGACTTCAGTATACTGTGACGCGTAAGGCCACATTTGGAGCACAGCCAGAGCGCTGTAATCTTATCACCCACACATGTCAGTCATCAGCAGACCGGTCAGGCAGAGGTCATAAACCCACCTGGATCCAGACAGCCCTGTAGACAGACAAACAGTCCGCTAGACACAGAGGGTATAAACAGGAAGAAGTTGAGGGGAGGATGGGACGTGACGTTGTGTTGGGGGGGGGGGGGGGGGCGTTACACGCGTCCAGACTGAGTACACAGACAGTCACTAAAACACACACACTAACACACTCCAACATATGCACACACAAACGCGCGGGGTATTCGTTTTCACCCGTGGCTGTCTATTTCCAACTGTCTCTTTTGCCTTCCTGTCTGTCTGTCTGTCTTCCTGCCTGTCTGTCTTCCTGTCTGTCTGTTTTTCTGTCTTTTCCACCTGTCCGTCTGTGACAACGATGTATTAATGTCCTCGTTCCACAGTACGTTTTCCTCATTTCATCCTCTCTCTGTTTTTGTCACTTTCTATTTTCTTCTTCCTTTTCCACTCTCTCCTACACTCCCTCCTTCCCTGATTCTGTCTCATTTTCTTTCCCCCTCTTGTCTGCGTCTGGTAAAGTTTTGGGCTAAGATATGTACTGTAGGTATTCACATGGCCTCTGGCTACATACCAAACACACACGCAGCAGCACATGCCCCAAAAATATTAATATCAAAGAATGGAAAAAGAGAGAGAGAGACAGAGGGGATAAAGGAAGCGCAGGAGAAAAAGCAACAGGGAGAAAACGGAGAGGGAGGGGCATATGAAGAGATAGGGAGAACTGCACAGTTGATGCCATAGTTTTTTTATACTGTGTCCATTTCATCCACTTTATTACAAAGCCGCTAAGCTCAGTGATGTAACCCAGCACCATGAAAGCCATTGTCGGGACCATCAACACAGGCTTGAAATGAACCGAAATGTAAATAATGTTGAGGTTGACAGGCCAAGTCACGCCATTCACATCTAGCTAAGGTGTTCTGGGTCAGTATCTATGATGTCTGATCGTATGGGCAAACAGCCATATTTGTCTCCCCTTGCTCCATGGACAAATGTCTTCCACTGAAGCTAGCTAGCTTCTATTGCTAACTTAGTAGCTGCTTGCCAACATAATTATGTTCTCAAAAAAAGCCAGCTATTCCCTGTAGACTCTTGTCATCTGCTTATGTACAGATAACCAAAAGAGGCACTGCAGGGAAACATTTTAATCTACCACAGGCTGATTTCAGTAGCAGTCGTTCTTAATTTAGGGGTCAGCGTGTCCACATTACGCTTAGTGAAAGGAGCTAACCAATATGCTTGTTTAAGCAAATGTAGATTTTGTAGCTGAAGTTATTTAACAAGCCACCTTAGCCACAATGCCCATTCAGATATGTATTATAAGTGAGCAGTGGAACATTTCTAAAATGTTGTGTTGATGACTGTTAACTTTTGTAGCTAGCTGTTATTGGAAGCAACCAGGATGAATGTCCATAGTTACAGTCACTGAGTATAGGGTGGGACAAATACGTAGGTCAACTCCAGGTCAAATTCTACCTAGACACTGTTGGGTTTTATTTCCAGCCGTTTTTCCAATAGTTACCAAGGGTGCGTGTATTTATGGAGGGCACTGGAGCCATCTTAAGATTCATACAGTAACTGTGAGTCGCTAAGAGTGTCTGCTAAACAACTTCGATGTTAAATGGTGAACTCCCATATGTTTGAGGCAAGATACTGCAGTGTGACCCATTGCTATGAGAAAAAGCCAACCAGTGCTGTGCACAAACATAATTTTAAACTTAATATTTGTCTTTATTTTCCCTCACTGCAAAACATTTTCTTCCTCAGAAATACGAAGAAAAAAGTTGAATCAAGCATAACAGAAAATATGCCAATGGGGCGAGAAATGTTGTTTATAACAATAAAGAAAGTTCTTAAAACAAGGAAAGTAGTCTTATTCAGGCACGACTTCATAATTATTTTTACACCAGACTTGTTCAGATGTGTCGTTGGCTCTGAATTCTTGTTTTCAGAATTTCTTTGTCTGCCTTTAACATGAAATTAAATTGAAAGCGGAGGGTAAAGAGAGAAAGAGGGAAGATGTTGAGAGAGGGGGGAGAGGAGAGAGAGTGAAAGAGACTTAGAGAGGTTGGGAGAGGGGGGGAGTCGAGAGATTGGAAGAGATGTAGAGAGGGTTGGAGGGAGGGAGGGAGGGAGGGAGGGAGGGAAAGTGAGAGCGAGAGGCAAACAGGTGGAAGTCCACTTCAACCGTAGGACCATTTAAGGGAGAAGGGAAACTCATTGGCCTACTGTATTTCACTGTAATTGAAAAGGAGGCTGAGAAATGATGTGTGTGTGTGTGTGTAGGTGTGGTGTGTTTGCTCTCTTTTTCTGTAAGGTGCATTCCAGAAATTCTTATATCCTTTTAGTCATTCCCTCATTTATTTTTCTCTCCGATTCTGCCAATTTCTCTCTCTTTCTTTCTCTGTCAGCCAGACACTCACAGCTTGTCTTTCCTTCTTCAGTCTCTCTGTCTTTATCAGTCCTTCCTCCCCTTGTCTCTTCCTCTTTTCACATACCGACAACACTCTCGCAGAACTGTCTACACACCCACCCACACACACACACACACACACACTATCACCGATAGGTTTGATATAACATTTCTTTGAATACATTTCTGTTCGCAGCTATGTATTTCAACCCATGGCATTTCTGTAAATATGAAACCACATTTGCTGAAAGTTTAACCTAAAAACCAATGAGACATTTCTATTTACCACTGTGTGGAGCAAACTGCCTCTCAGGAAAGAGCTCTGGGCAGAACCCAAACAAACTGCAGAAAGTTATTCTCTATAAGGCAAAAAGAAACGCAATATTTTAGTTCACCTTGTGCCAGTTTTCCTTAGTCATGTTTACCTTGTGCCTAAGTCTTGAAAAAATCTTTCAATTATTACTTTCATATTTGTCTTTGGAATAGAGGCCAGTATAAACAGAGTTTGTGTGTGTGCGTGTGTGTGTGTGTGTGTGTTTATAAGAAGTGCTGAAAGCAGATGTTTCATCTTTACAAGGCAGCAATTTGCTTTAACAGAAAATCTGTGAAAACTAAACCACACGATTTGTTAACAAGGGAGACCCTTTTACTCTTTTATTTGTTGGCTTACCCTCTCTTTTCATTAAAAACTTGAAAAAGATTAAAAACTTGAAAGAAGAGGGAATGTATTTTAGATTAGATTAGATTCAACTTTATTGTCATTGAACAAGTACAGTGCAACAAAATGCAGTTAGCATCTAACCAGAAGTGCAAATAGAAGAGAGCAGGAAATGTACAAGTATTAAGTATATGTATGTTACAAGTGTGATATATAGTTATGCAATGAAGGCAAACGCAAGTACAAAGGGCAATTTTAAATGTGCAGTGATGGCAGATTGAAGGTGCAAGGTGGCATGTGCAACTGAAATGTGCAACTGAAATGCAGGTATAGCAGCCAGTGCCGGCCCTAGACTTTTGGGGACCCTAAGCAAATTTTGATTTGGGGGCTCCCTCTCTCCTAGTGTCGCTCGTGCCTACGGCCGGCCCTGATAGCAGCAATGAGGTTCCCGGGGTAGACACATGTATGTAACAACTGAGAACTTTGTCCAGTAGTAGAAGGAGAGTAGTGCAACAAGTTCCCAGAGAGGCAGTACTAAGTGGTGCGCGGGTGGGTCTGGTTACTGTTGGGTCAGAGTTCAGCAGGGTTACAGTAGATGGAAAGAAACTGTTCCCTGGGCCTGCTGGTGCGGGAATGAAGAGACCTGTACGGCCTGCCTGATGGTAGGAGGGCAAACAGGGTTGTGGCATGGATGTGAAGGGTCCCTGGTGATGCCGCGCGCCCTCTGCAGACACCGCTTGTTCTGGAGGTCTACATTGGTTGGGAGCTGGGCACCAGTGATGTTCTGGAGGTCTACATTGGTTGGGAGCTGGGCACCAGTGATGTTCTGGAGGTCTACATTGGTTGGGAGCTGGGCACCAGTGATGTGCTGGGCAGTTTTCACCACCTGTTGCAACGCCATCCGGTCAGCCACGGAGCAACCGCCAAACCACACTGTGGCGCAGTTAGTCAGAATGCTCTCGATTGTGCAGCGGTTAAAGTTCACAAGGATCTTGGAAGACAAGAGGGCTTTCTTCAGCCTCCTCAAAAGGTACAGGCGCTGCTTCGCCTTTTTGACCAGGGGTGAGGTGTCGAGGGTCCAGGAGAGGTCCTCGGAGACACCCAGGAATTTGAAGCTGGACACACGGTCCATCTCAGAGCCATCGATGAGAACCGGGCCGTGAGAGCAGCCTTTAGACGTCCTGTAATCCACAATGAGCTCCTTGGTTTTCTTTGCATTGAGGGCCAGGTTGTTGTCTGTGCACCATGCCGTGTGCTGGTAGAGATGTCTGCTGGTACGCTGGTAGAGATGTCTGCTGGTATGCTGGTAGAGAGGTTGATAGGGAGACATGCACAGACACACACACATACACACCTCATAGGAACCTATATACTACAACTCTGTTTCCAAAAACGTTGGGACACTGTGTAAAATGTAACTAACAATGCAATGACATGCTAGTCATGTAAACCCATATGCAATAGAAAATAGTGCCAAGACAACATATCAAATGATGTAACTGAGAAATGTTATTGTTTCTTGGAAAATACATGCTCACTTTGAATTTGATATCAGCAACACATTTAAAAAAACAGAGACAGAGACTGGAAATGCTGGGTAATGCAAAAACAAACAGGTGGAATATCTCACAACTAATTAGATCCATTGGCAACAGGTCTGTAACATGATTGGGTATTAAAAGATCATTCCAGAGAAGATGGATAGAATGGGCCTGTCAGAAGTGTGGATGGGGAGCTGTTCACCTGTGAAAGACTGCGTGAGCAAATAGTGCTACAATTCAAGAATAACATATCACAACTTAAAATTGAAAAGTACATAATATCATATATACAAGAGAATCTGGAGGAATCTCTGTACGCAAGGGACAAGGCAGAAAACCAATAATGGACTGATGTGATCTTCGGGCCCTCAAGTGGCACTGCATTAAAAACAGACACGATTCTGTAGTGGACATCACTGCATGGGCTCAGGAACACTTCTGAAAACCATTGTCTGTGAACACATTTTGTCTCTGCATCCACAAATGCAAGTTAAAACTCGACCATGTAAAGAAGAAACCATACATAAACAAGATCCAGAACCGGACTGTGGTCTGACAAATCCAAATTTGAGATTCTTTCTGAGAATCATGGACACCGCATCCTCCGGACTAAAGAGGAGAGGGACCATCTGGCTTCTTATCAGCACACAGTTCAAAAGCCTGCATCTGTGATGGTATGGGGATGAATTAGTGCACATGGCATGGATGACTTGCACATCTGTGAAGGCACCATTAATACTGAACAATATGTACTGGTTTGGAGCAACAAATTTAAAGAAGAGGTGATGCAACACAGTCGTAAAGATGCCCCGTCCTATTTTTTTATATATGTGTGGCTGGCATCAAATTAGAAATGTGCCTGTATTGTTCAATGAAAAACCAAAAAATCTCAGTTTCAACATTTGACATGTTGTCTCTTTTCTATTGCAAATGGTTTCACACAGCTCGCATCGTCATTGCTTGGAAGAGAGAGGAGACGTTTGCGGGTGAGCGGGGAGTTAGGGAGTGGGGGAGTTAGGGAGTAGGGGAGTCAAGCCCCTCAGGCCACTTAATCTCTTTAACCACTGGAGGCGGAAAAGTAAACAGAAGAAAAAAGATGCTTTGTATATACTTTTTTTTGGTCATACAGAGGGAGGGAGAGACTTCTCCCCTCGCTTAGTGGGAAAATCCCACTGAACAGAGATCAAAGACGACGTGTGGGTGTGTGTGTGAGGATGTCAGAGAAACATTGTTTGGAAATGTGATACTTTAATGTTGCTTGGTTCTCCAAACAGACCACCATACATTAAAATGGGAATGTTTACACACACACCGCAGGGAATTGTTTTAACGGAGCATTGGGACATCTGCCAAGTACCTGCCGGGTCTTTTGCCTTGTTCATGTTTCTCTTTTTGTTGCATGAACAACGTGTATAAAACATTTGACCTGTTCCTTTTCTGCTCCTTTCAAAGTAATCAGGTGGAAAGTGACATGGAAAGAGAAGCGGAGTCAGTAGTTATATTACTGGAAGGCAGGTAGAGGAAGGTTCGTTATTTATAGATGAATAAGTCAATATTTGATCCTGGAAAAAGTGCTGTATCCAGGGAGGAAGGAGAGGGTTTGGTTTTATGGGATGGAGGGTGTTGGGTGGGATGGAACGGACTGGGATGCTTTTTTACAGATATTGTAATTCAACTTTGTAGTTTTAAGATAAGGACGGTCAGGGTGGGAGGGGCAAAGTGCTCTTTACTTCACCTTCCTCCTCGTATTCATATTCATAGTCTTACAGATTTATTCTATCCTCTTGTTACAGGACCATGTCTCTCATTCTTTCTCTCTCTTGCTCTCTCCCTCTCTCTCTCTCTCTCTCTCCCTCTCTCTCTCTCTCTCTCTCCCTTGCTCTCGCTCTCTCTTTGTATTTCTCTCCTTTTCATCAAGGAATAGAGGGATGACTGTTATTGGAAGAAGCAGAAGCAGCCAGTTAGTTCTGTTATCGACTGTGTTCGGAGAACAGCCCAATCCATGATGGTGGTGATGATGATGATGATGTGTTCGGGAAGCGTCCAATAAAAGCATGGCAACAGTGTTTGCCTCCACAGTAACAAGGAAAAATATATTCTGCTAGACTTCCTGTTTTCCCTGTTGGAGTGGCTGAGTCCCTCATTTCACACAAACAAACACATTACATTGAACAGCGAAATATTTGTACCAAAAAGTTAAAAGGTAAGACTTACCCTAACCCTAATCTTAACCTCAAGATTATGCCTTACTTAACTTAATCCTAAACCTAACCTTTAATAACTTAACTTGCCCCAATTCTAAGCCCAATCCAGTAACAAGCCCGAAATTTAACCACAAACCTAAAAACAAACATTGCATTTTCCAAGTGAGTACCAGCCAATGTCCCCCAAAGGCCCTCATTTAGTATAAAACCCAACAGATCCTCATTTTAATAGGAGTTTGAGTAAGCACACAAACACAGACAAACAGACATGCACACACATCCACACGCAATGAAAACTGGGACGCGCCAGGCTCCATCCCCGTGAGTCACGCAGGACGGATACCTGGACTAATTCAGGACACGTCTGTGATAGACAATCACTGACAGCTTGTAATATGGGGCTGTGCTCATCTAGCGTGATCTGTCCATCATCGCTCCTCCTCCTGTCCTCCCCTCGGCCTGTCCTTGTCCTCTAGGCTGATGGCCGCCCTTTCCTCTTTCCTCTGCTCATCTGTCTGTTAATACACTCATGTGAAATACAGGTACAGTTTGTGTGTTTTAATGATTATATTACGCAGTGCAGCTGCTTCACACACACACACGCACACACACGTGTTACCTCGTCTCATTGTGTTGTTTTTATGTTCAGCTGTGCTGGGTTTACTTCCTCTCCTGTTGACACGGAAAAACACAAACAATGCAAGCTCCCTCTCTCCCCCTTTTCTCACCTCTCATCCCTCATCTCCCCCCTCACGCTTCTCTCTCTCTCTCTCTTCCCTCCGTGACAATGAAGTTCTCCCCCCCTCCATACTGCAACCCCCCCCCCCCCCCCCCCCCCCCGCCCCGCCCCACCCCAACCCTAAGAAGCATATTCCCTCATTCATTCTCGTCCTCATTGAAAAACAAAGTCGGTGTTTGAGAAAGAAACGGAGGAGTGATTCACAGAGCTGTAACAATGCCACGACTTCCTCTCAGGCAGGCCTGCCAACCAAACCCTCCAACAATCAGAGACGTCCTTGTTGGTTGTTTTTTCCCAATATGGAATATGATTTAATGTATAATTCCCATTCCAAATGGGGAAGGAGCAGAGAAGGGGATTTTTTCACTGCTCTCTTACACCCAGTATTAAGTCCAGCCTCTCCCTGGCCTTTTGACCTGCCATCAACCCATAACCCACTTCCCCTTCATTGTTTCCCGCTAATCAGGGACTGATTTAGACCTGGGACGCCAGGTGTATGCTATTCCTTGTCAGGTAGATCAGAAACCAGCCCACTCAGAACGAGCCCATTACCGTACGCGTAATACTGATTCTGAAACGAGGAATAGTGTGTCATTTTAAGTGATCCTCCACCAGGTCTAAATCCGTCCCTGATTCGCAGGGAACAATGTGGTCCTGCGTGTGAAGTGAGATCCTTTGTCTGGGCAGAATCTGTCGTACGGAGCAGGTTCTGGCATCTCCTAATATGCGGTTTATGAAACCCGAACTGAATTGAGCAGACGGCCGATCACATACAATATGTGAGACTTTAGCTCCGGGTTAATCAAGATCAGAGGTAACCCAAATGAGAAGGTGCAACAGCCGTTTGTGTTCCCTGTATCCGGCAGTAACTCAGGAAGTGGCACCAGGAGAGGGCCAAATGAAGTCCACCAATCAGATCGGAAAGTCCGACGGAACCTTGCTAATGTGTTAATTGACCGGAGACTTCCAGTTGAGCTAATGGAGAAGGAAGACGAGGAAAGAAACACGAGGACGGACGGAAGAGACGAGACGAGGGATCGGAAGGAGCGTGGAGGAGGGTGCAGTTTGAGATGACCTTCAAGTCAGACAGTGGAGACCATGATCACGGTCCTGTGACACACATTGACGTCACTTTGAATATTGAATAGCTCCTTGTGTCGATGTGCAAAGAGACATGCCGGCAGCCGAATCCCCTCTACGCAGAATTAACACTTTTTTGCCCGTTGTTGAACTGCAGTGCAATTTCCACATGAGAGATTCTGGACACAAGAAATTGGGAAAGAGTTCTCTGTAAATCCATTGACCGTTGAAATGAGGAAGTGCCCAGAAGCAGCGTTCAAACTGAGAGGTTCAGAACATGTTCAGCGGGTCACCGAGGTCAAGAATGACGTCCAGATGGTTTAAAATGATATCGATGTAAATGAATCTCGCGGACAAGACGATGCTGTCCAAAAGTGACCAAATACTGGGACAACTGCTCAGAAAAGGGCCACCTTCTGTTGTCGTCTCTCAGAAAGGATGTAGGACAGTGGTTAACAGTGGTTATTGGACCTCCGGGTAAAAATGTCCTCTAAAACATCATATTGACCTGAATAATCAAGAAGAATCACAGAACACACACACCTTATTGCAATGCAGGAAGTAAAAATAGTTCTGTACTTCGGCTCTTTACGGTGTCACGTTTTCTCCTTCAAAAACCGAAGACACACCACGAATGCCATCAGGAGGGGAGATAGAGGCATGAGCGCGAGCATGACCCTGAACTCAATCCCCCCTTTCAAGTTCCGACACACCCACAAAAACACACGCACCTATGCACACACACACACACACACTAGTGACTATTACATACATGGACCACCGTATCATTTGGATTTCATCCAGTGGCAACAAGCTCAGTACAATCCGCCACTCGAATGAATGTGTATCTAAAATATGTGCGTGTGTTAGCGCTTGTGTGTGCGTTTGTACGTGTGTGGGGTGGGGGTGTCAGTCACTCAGGCCGTGCAGATGCAGCAGGTTGGGGGAGGGGGGGCAGGGGGGGGGGACGACACGACACCAAAATAGCCCCCCAGGATGCCACGCTGCTCGAGTAACTTCCTGTGGCCTCCGTGAACGCCGATTAATAACTGGGATCCTTGGCAACACTTTCAGGTAAAACACACACACATGCAAACAGGAACACACCGTGCACACGCACACGCACACGCACACACAGATATTCATGTATATGTGCATGTATGTCCCTGGAAAAGAGGTCAGAGTGGGAGTGACGTAAGCCACATTATGAGTCGGACAATATCGGTTTACACTGTCTGGATGCATGAACTGTTGTACTGTCCACAGGCTCCAACACTTAGGACTTTTGGATTGATCCCTTTTCCATGCATATCTTTCAGCTAAAGCTGTGCTTCTTTGTTCTGGTCCTGGGAACCCATGGATGTCTTTTTTCTTTGTCCCAGCACCATACACCTAATTCCACCAACGAATGCTTCATCGGGTTCAGACGTTCAAGAAAGATCTTCAGCCATATTTAGCCTCCAGTTGGACGTGTTATTGGTTGGATCAGGTGCAAAGGCAATGCTAAGGCAACGCTAAGGCAACGCTAAGGCAATGGCCAGCGCTTCCGTCTTTTGGTGATCTCAGCGCCAGGGTTGACCACGAAAGAGCACAGCATGGCAGATTTCTGAACAATAAGCCGGTGTCCTCAGTACATCTTTACGTGAATAAACATACTACGAAAAAACTACTATCTTATGGGTTCTTGGGGCAAGTGTTTTCCTAGGATGAGATTGGGCGGGTGTACCAAACATCCTGACATTTGGTCCTTTGGGGTGAAGGGCATAACCTTAAAGAAATAAAATAAACAGGCCAATCAGGTTGGATGTACAGAGAACATACACAGTCTCTCAACAACTTCACATAGCTAGTACAACCCTGATTTAACTTTGTGTGAAAACTAACGTGAGTCTGTTCCATGGCACCAAGAGATAACATTTGGCATCGAGGTCTCGCACTGTACAGTTACAGCAGTACACGCATGTTCCCTTTAAGACCGCTGTACTGCTCTGCACGCTCCACCAAGCCTCTCCTTGTTCCAAATAAGGAAATGCTAGCCCAGCCTTAAAGGGGCGGGGAACAGTGGGCGACGGCAAAACAAAGTTGAGGAGGCAATTTTCTATTTGGAAGGCATCACACTGTCCTGTCGTTACCACTGATACGCAAGCAACCGGAGCTTGGATAAACGGTGAAGGGTAGAACGCAAACCTGCAGGCAACTTAAGGGAAGCCCAGACAGTGTTTGGACCCGGGGGAGAGATAGAGATTGCAGTCAAGAGAATCGCGTTGGATTCGTTTAATTTAGCAAATTAACAGATTTGTGGATATTTGAATATCACGCGATAGAATAGCCGTCTGTAGGACTGTGGAATGGCAGTGACGAGCTTGCATTTATATTCTACTTGGGTATAACATTTAAGTTATTATATTATACAGTTTTTAAGGGAATCCACCTGTTCTATATGATACTGTGAACGCGCTTTTAGGATGTACTAAAATGATGGATGTCATACAGTCGGAGTCAACACGGGACACACTTGGAACAGAAAACTACACTTCTACGCATTTATTTTGAATTTGAGTTGTTTCTTGGATTCTGATTTTATCTTTCAAAAGAACTAAGTATAATACACAGAAAAACAATAATTTGTTTTGGGACTTTAGTTTGCAAGACAAGGAACTTGGTAAAGGACGATCTAGCTTGGTGAGTCACCGCGAGATATAGCGACTCAACATCAGACCATCTCTGATAAGTGACACATTTGGATACTTGAATACTCAGTGTCTGAACGGAATCTGTCCCGTTTTTAAGGACACTATAATAAATGCCCAGCCGGTCGCGTGAGGCTCTTGAGGCTGGGCAGCAAGATGAGCTCGTGGGTTCTGCTGCTGCTGGCGACGCTCGTGGCGGGTTGTCTGCGGTTCGGTGGCGCTGAGGTAAGACGGACGCGCGTACTCATTTGCATTCATTTCACCCCAGTGACCACGAGAACATCCATCCACCGTCTCCTAAATCAATCCAGTCATTTCATTGTTATGTTAAGCAAACGCGTTTATCCAGGGTGTTAGTGGTGTATTCTAATATTTTTAAGGATAGCAAAGTGGGAGAACCACAAAACCCAGTAATTCCTTGATTTTTTAAAATCATGTTTTGAGACTGGTATGTTTACCGGCTTCAATGTGTGCGATTGATTAAATAAGACAAAGTAAGTGTTCTTCCATTTAGAAGAAGCAACTATACCAGCCCAGACATTACAAACAACTATTTGGTTTGCACACTCTCTCACTGTATTTGAGACGTCAAAATATAACAAAAAATGACTGCATTTGAGAATGGGTTTCATTCCCGGTTGTGTGTTTGTGTTCCGAGTTGAGTGTGAGATGGAGTGCTTGCTGGCGTACGCGTGTGTTGACGTGCTAGGTAATATACACGCATCTTTGTGCTTCTGTGTTTTATGTCTGCAATTATTCAACTGCGATGTAGAAAGTCAGCCAACTTCTCTGAAGTATGATTTGGCCCGCTTCCCGGAGTTCAGCCTGCGCCAGGACACGTCACTCAAATCGCCCGCTACCTGCAGCGCTGTTACTGTCACCCACATGCTGTGTAGCCTAACACCCCCCCCACACACACACACACACACACACACACACTACGACACTGTCCTGGGGTCAGTTTCACGTGTTCCATCCTCCAGAGGTCGACACAGCGATAGGGAGAGTTAAGCTGACACGGAGTCAGTGCCTAACGAGGAAATGTCTGCCCAAAGAGCATAGATACAATCTTCCGTTAGCCAACGGGTATGCATGTTTATTTATACCCTATTTTGTAGGTTTTGGACAGTGAGCTTACTCACTAGCATGCGGTGGCAAACACTCCATCGTCCTTCTCTGTTTTGGCCCCAGTTTGTGACAATGAGATAAGCGAGCTGTGTTGTTACCAGGGCTGTTTGTGTGTATATATATATCTGTGAGTGGGTGTGTGTATGAGTATATATATATTTGTGTGTGTATGTGTGTGTGTGTTCAGGGCCAAAACAGAGAACATTGGATGGATTTAGAAACAGAGGACAGTGTTTCCAACCACAATGTGGGGGAGGGGGGAGCTGTAGATGAGTATAGCTGTGTGTGTGTGAAACAAACTCCTGCCGTGATATATATATATATATGTATATGTGTATGTATATGTATATGTGTATGTATATGTATATGTGTATGTATATATATATGTATATGTGTATGTATATATATATATATATATGTGTGTATGTATATGTATGTATATGTATATGTGTATGTATATATATATATATATATATATATATATGTATATATGTATATGTGTGTATATATATGTATATGTGTATATATATGTGTATATATATATGTGTGTGTGTATATGTATGTATGTATGTATGTATGTATGTATGTATGTATGTATGTATGTATGTATGTATGTATGTATGTATATGTGTATATATATATGTGTATATATATATATGTGTATATATATATGTGTATATATATGTATATATGTATGTGTGTGTGTATATATATGTATGTGTGTGTTGGGGGTTGTGTAAATCCCCTATTGACATTCTCTTAGACCTTAATCGTTTTCTTACACCATATTTCTATCACTACACCGAAAACAGCCATCACATCCATTGTGATGTCTATTATCCATCAGAACGTAATGCAAGCAAAGTACCACAGAAACGTGGGTTTGCGTAAGAGAACACATTATGACACATTTCCCCCTCCCTCGGTGGCATTCAGCTCTGAAAAAAGGGTGACATTTCTACGTGTTCCACCTGAACGAGTCGACCTAATCAGAGCAGATTCTGCACACCACATCCACACCTTCATTAGATGTTTGTCCAGGTGTGGAATTTGTCTCAAGTTCACTTTAACACTGAGCAACTAGAGGCATTAGTGAAGATACTCTTGATTTTTAACCCTCTATAAGACAGAACTTATCCCCCCCCGCAGGGCGTGCCCCTAAATTAGGAGTCTCCGTTCTGAACCAAAAGGGGAGTTTTGAGTTGGAAGGAGATTTTAGATGGATGATCGTGTGACCGGAGTTGTTCATTATTAACCCATAATTTCATTCCTAGCTTCAACATTTATTGTGCAGGGACCATGCTGATCTAGCTCACATCCTTACCCAGGGGCCATGCTGATCTAGCTCACATCCTTACCCATGGACCATGCTGATCTAGCTCACATCCTTACCCAGGGACCACGCATGCTGATCTAGCTCTAATCCTTACCCAGGGACCATGCTGATCTAGCTCACATCCTTACCCAGGGACCATGCTGATCTAGCTCACATCCTTACCCAGGGACCATGCTGATCTAGCTCACATCCTTACCCAGGGACCATGCTGATCTAGCTCACATCCTTACCCAGGGACCATGCTGATCTAGCTCACATCCTTACCCAGGGACCATGCTGATCTAGCTCACATCCTTACCCAGGGACCATGCTGATGTAGTTAACATCCTTACCCAGGGACCATGCTGATCTAGTTCACATCCTTACCCAGGGACCATGCTGATCTAGTTCACATCCTTACCCAGGGACCATGCTGCGGCAGCTCACATCCTTACCTAGGGACCATGCTGCTGTAGCTCACATCTTTACCCAGGGACCATGCTGATGTTGTTAACATCCTTACCCAAAGACCAATGTCTCCTAAAGCAGGACTAATCTGATTAACATAATGACTTTGAGTGATCCAATAGCTACATTAATGAGTCATATTTTTGACAGGCAACTGATAATTTAACAGATTGCATTTAAAAAGTGACCCTGCTCAGTTGCACTTACACACACACATAGACAAACAGACACTACAGTGTGCAGGACAGTCGCATGGCAGGTTTTTGATCCATTTTACATAAGAACCCCATATAATCTGCAAGTGACCCTGCTGGCCTGGGATTTCAGCCACTGTGTGTGTACACGTCTGCACGTGTGTAATTGTGTGTGTGCATGTGTGTGCATTGTGACTCGTGTTTGTTGTGTGTGTGTGTGTGTCCGGCATTGCTCCAGTGAAAAGGGAAGCTCAACGCGTCACTGTATTTGATTCCTAAGCCACCAGTGTGTAGAGTATTGAAATAAATCTCTGAATTTCTAGGAGAGGATCTATCAAAACACGTGGACTTATTTTATTCACCCAGGTCTGGTCAGAGCGTGTGCATATGCTGTGCTTCAGCAAAAGCACTGGCGCTGAGAAAATACTGACTACCCACAGCTAGAATCAGCATCTGTCTCATCACGATGTGTGTTTGTGTGCGAGTGTGTGTTTGCTAGGACCTGGTGCGTGTGTGTATCTAGTTGGGCCAGTTCCCGGTCGAAATTAGACATCTGTTCGCCCATAGTCGTTCAACCCACACTGGAGAAACGTCACATTCAGGAGGGAGACTGTGATAGCTTGTTGGTGTGAGACAGGAGATACAGTGAGTGGTTGTCATTGGCCTTTCTGTGTCAACTCACACTGTTGATTCCCCTCCTGTGTGTGTCTTTCTGCTAAGCATAGGAAAATAGCAGTACAGCCGGTTGGCCATTTGGAGGTTCTATTTGAGGTTGTGCACATGTGTGTGTGTGTGTGTGTGTGTGTGTGTGTCAGCGGTCAGCTGGCCTGTTAATTCCGTTCCTTTGCACGTCACCTTTCTCCTATGCCAATCCACACACAGCGTCCTCCCATGGAAACCCCTTGGCCCCTGTAGACACACGCGCACACACACACACACGCGCACGCACACACACGCGCGCACGCACACACGCGCGCACAAACTAACGGTGGGAAACGTGATTGTAACGGTATCTGTTAATAGGCCATCTGACCTGTATGTAGGAAACATCATTTACGACATTTTAGAAAAACGCAACTCAGAATTGACAGCTATGGGTTTCTGTTCGAAATGATTGGGGAAACATTAACTTTAAACCTAACGTTGAACATTCAACTGTTATTTGAGCGTGATTCCAACAACGTTTACGGAACTCAAGCACTGTCAATATTAAAAACAATTATGGACTGAGAAAGTACGAATATGGAAGATTTTGGAGATAATCATCCTTTAACAATGAAGGAAGTAAGTAAATAAGGGATCATTTGAGAATGATTTAGCTCTTTTGCAGAACTAGTTATTATTACATCATTTTCCTATACTTCTTTTTACTTCTAGAGAAAAGGACAGCTGTTTAACTCGTAGGGCGGGTTTCCCAGACACAGATTAAACTTAGTCTAGGGCCAAAAAAAAATCTAGTTCAAAAGAAAACTCCATTGAGCTTGTTTTTTAAGTCCTGGACTGGGCTTAAACTGTGTCTGTAAAACAGGTCCCTGGTGTTTGACTAGAATGTGGATTTTGCCTAGATCAGATGCAGTCTGTTTAGTAGCAACAGGTACCAACACCGTGAGGTGATTCCAAACTCGGGCTACAGTGCGTTTCTTTTTCGCTACACACTGTCAATGTAATGACACCATGTCAACTTGTGAATGAAAAAGTGGTTGTGGGTTTTCTAGCCGACACACTCTCCAATGAGAAACCCAGTGACTCCATGGTTAAGTGGTTAGAAGGGTGTGTGTGTGTGTGTGTGTCTGTGTGTTCCACACTAGTAACTGGGTCAGTCAGACGCTTGTGAAACACAACCAGGTGTCCAGACCACCACCAGCCACCCTAAAGAGCGAGGGGGGGAGAATGAGCGGGGGCAAAAGAATGGGTTGGGAGGGAGGGAGAGTTGGTCCGTGTATTATACATGCAGGGGTTGAGCAGGTGGGTGGAGCCATAATCATAGAACAGGATGGTGAAGACATCATTGTAGAACAGAGGGCGGACGACATCATTATAGAACAGAGGGGTGAAGAAGTCATTATAGAACAGAGGGCTGACGACATCATTATAGAACAGAGGGGTGAAGATGTCATTATAGAACAGAGGGGTGAAGACATCATTGTAGAACAGAGGGCTGACGACATCATTACAGAACAGAGGGGTGAAGAAGTCATTATAGAACAGAGGGCTGACGACATCATTATAGAACAGAGGGGTGAAGAAGTCATTATAGAACAGAGGGGTGATGACGTCATTATAGAACAGAGGGGTGAAGACATCATTGTAGAACAGAGGGCTGACGAAATCATTATAGAACAGAGGGGTGAAGAAGTCATTATAGAACAGAGGGCTGACGACATCATTATAGAACAGAGGGGTGAAGAAGTCATTATAGAACAGAGGGCTGAAGACGTTATTATAGAACAGAGGGGTGATGACGTCATTATAGAACAGAGGGGTGAAGACGTCATTATAGAACAGAGGGGTGAAGACGTCATTATAGAACAGAGCGGTGAAGACGTCATTATATCATTATAGAACAGAGGGGTGATGACGTCATTATAGAACAGAGGGGTGAAGACGTCATTATAGAACAGAGGGGTGAAGACGTCATTATAGAACAGAGCGGTGAAGACGTCATTATATCATTATAGAACAGAGGGGTGATGACGTCATTATAGAACAGAGGGGTGATGACGTCATTATATCATTATAGAACAGAGGGGTGATGACGTCATTATAGAACAGAGGGGTGATGACGTCATTATAGAACATAGGGGTGATGACGTCATTGTAGGACAGAGTGTTCATGAAGGTGCCTGGTGGGCGTGATATGCTGTTGTAGTCTTTCAAGCACACGACAGTGGAACGACTGTTCGGATACACACACACATTCACACAGTACACCTAAGACTCCACTAGCCTTCTCTGTGTGTGATGTGGAAGATGTTGAGGGTTGACTATGAGTCATAGACAGATTTACTGGGTATTGCTCATAGCAATACAGACAGTTAAGAGGATTGCTCCTAGCAATTTACAGACACCTCTCTCTCTGTCTCATTCTGTCTCTTTGTCTCTTTCTTTCTGCCTTTCTATCAGTCTCTCTCCACTGGGTTTCATTGTCATGGGAAACATTTGTTTACATTTGCCAAAGCAAGTGGAAAATGAGCAAATAATAACAGAAGTGTCTGTCACATTTTATCCTGGCCACAGAGGGGTGGTGGGTGCTATGGGGAACCGGGGCCATGATTTGGGGTAAACAGAGAGACAGGGAGAGTAACAACAGCCACAACAACCGCTGACAACAGTGAGACGCTTCCTCATCTATCCTCTTCAGAAGGAAGTGAAATCGGAGGAGACCACAAACGATCCTAGATCACCCACAGTCCCCTACGTTGGATGAGATGAGGTGCCCTACCTTAGACAAGACTGGGCCATCAGAAGTAGTGCACTACGTTTCACCAGACCGGGCCATCAGATGTAGTGCACTACATTTGACCAGACCGGGCCATCAGATGTAGTGCACTACATTTGACCAGACCGGGCCATCAGAAGTAGTGCACCATATGGATTAGACGTGGTGGCTAAATATTAACCTCTCTCCTCTCTATCCCCCTCTGTGCCCCTCTCTTTCTCCTCCCCCTCTCTCTCTCTCCCTCTTTCAAACAGGGGGACCCTCTCCCCCCATCGTTGGTTGAGTTGGTGAGGAACAGTCCTATCTCGTCAATGCAGGAGCTACAACAGCTGTTGGAGCAGGAGACAAACTCCATAGGTAAAGATGCCGTCACACACACACACACACCTACAGTCATTGTGTGAGTAGTTATAACAGCACATAGAGGTCTAGAAGTCAGGCATGTTGCTTTGCCCCAGCATGGCTGACACCCTAGGAATGCAAAGCAGGGTGTGAAGGTGTGTCTGTGCGTGTGCGTGCGCGTGTGCGATTGCGTGTGCGTGTGTGCGTGTGTGTGTGTGTGCGAGAGAGAGAGTCTCGGCAGTATTCAGCAGCAGCCACCGAACAGTGGTGCAGAGGGAAAGCCAGACAATGTTGGTGACCCTTGAAGCAGCCGGAGACCAGCAGAGAGACGTGCCCTCACACAGGACGGGGCATTGTTCCACCACCCCAGAGTCCTCTGGCCGTCTGCTGCCACTTTACCGCCTGTCAGATTGAGGACCAGTTCGAGGTTTACGCCATTTGGAGAAGTGAGGACTTCTTGGCCGGTCCTTGAGGACAGAATAGGAGTTTTAGGCTTGGGGTTAAGGTTATGGTTTAGGTTAGGCATTAGTGGTTTGGTTTCGGGGTTAGGGTTAGGCATTACTGGTTTGGTTTCGGTGTTAGGGTTAGGCATTACTGGTTTGGTTTCTGGGTTAGGGTTAGGCATTACTGGTTTGGTTTCTGGGTTAGGGTTAGGCATTACTGGTTTGGTTTCGGGGTTAGGGTTAGGCATTACTGGTTTGGTTTCTGGGTTAGGGTTAGGCATTACTGGTTTGGTTTCAGGGTTAGGGTGAGGCATTAGTGGTTTGGTTTAGGGCAAGGCTGCTCCGGGCTGAGCAAAATTCGGTTGGCGGTACAGTTATTGAGAAAAATTGGAAAACCGTTGGGTTTCCTTTCCTCACTTGAATGAAAGTTTGAAATTGTGTGTGTGTGTGTGTGTGTGATCCTGGCTGCAGAGGGTTGTGTGTAGGCCTGTATTCTCAGTGTTGGGACTTTGGGGCAGTGAAGACCTAAGTATGTGAGCTTTTTTTGTGGGTGTATGTAAACGCTCACACAGTGTCTGAGAGACCCTTATCTTTCCCACATTTGAGCAGCTATATTGTTTAGGCACAGAGATTAAAGCGAGTTTAATATGGCATGTTGATGGTTTCAGGCAGGCCCATTCATGCCTATGGAGAAAATGGAGAAATGGAAAGGTTGCGTCACGGTTAAATATATTTGTGATTTAAAAAAGAAATGAAACAGAATGGTCTTACAAATAGTCTAGAACGAAATCATGTAGATTGGAAATACAATAGTTCACAATGACAGAACTGATGTATATCGTACAGACCAAAACAGACATGTATTAATAAAGCAATCTACAGACTATTCTGCTACACCCACAAAGCTCGGACGCCAAACACACACATTCTACGCACTCATATCTCCAGTCACACACATTCCTGACAGCTTACAGACAAATTGTGGCCGAAAATAGACTGTGATTGTTTTAGAAAAAAAAGATTTCCTTTGTGTGGTTAACAATGATTAGGTCACTGGCACAGACTTACACTGTTAGGCTACAGCTGGACCCAAAGACCATTGTAGCTTGACTTGGCTTTCAACATTTACAAAGATGGATTTTTGTGTAAACAGACAATATAACCACTGAAATAATAATCTTAAGTTATCTCCTTTCTTTCATCCCTCTGTCTGTCCATTTTCCTCCCCCTTTCTTTCATCACTTTTAGAGGAGCCTATCGAGCTGTCGTCCAATGAGATCTATTCAAATGAAACACATGGAAGATATAAAAGAAACCTTGGTAAGTGAACTGTCTTTTGTCTGTCTGTCTATCAACCATATTGTCTGTCTGTCTCAGTCTGTCCGTCCGCTTGCCTGCCTAGCGGCCTGCCTTGCCTGTCCGTCTGTCTGAGCCCCTCCCTCCCTCCTGTACTCACATGGACTTGACCCCCCCGTAGATGCCCAGCCAGCCCAGCAGGCGGTGTGTAAGGTCCGGACGGAGGTCATGGAGATCACCAGGGCCATGCTGGACAGACGCAACGCCAACTTCCTGCTGTGGCCTCCGTGTGTGGAGGTCCAGAGGTGCTCCGGCTGCTGTAACAGCAGGTTGATGCAGTGCGTCCCCAGTACCCTTCAGACCAGATACCTACAGGTGTGGACAGACACTGGACAGACCTCTACCAGATATACCTGGACACAGCTCTATACATAACCTACACAGCTCTATACATAACCTACACAGCTCTATACATAACCTATACAGCTCTATGCATAACCTACACAGCTCTATACATAACCTACACAGCTCTATACATAACCTACACAGCTCTATACATAACCTATACAGCTCTATACATAACCTACACAGCTCTATACATAACCTACACAGCTCTATACATAACCTATACAGCTCTATGCATAACCTACACAGCTCTGTGCATAACCTACACAGCTCTTTAAATAACCTACACAGCTCTATACATAACCTACACAGCTCTATGCATAACCTACACAGCTCTATACATAACCTACACAGCTCTTTAAATAACTTACACAGCACTATACATAACCTACACAGCTCTATGCATAACCTACACAGCTCTTTAAATAACCAACAGCACTATACATAACCTACACAGCTCTATACTTACCCCACACAGCTCTATACATAACCTAGACAGCTTAATACATAACCTATACAGCTCTATGCATAACCTACACAGCTCTATGCATAACCTACACAACTCTATACATAGTCTACACAGCTCTATGCATAACCTACACAGCTGTATACATAGTCTACACAGCTGTATACATAGTCTACACAGCTCTATGCATAACCTACACAGCTCTATACATAACCTACACAGCTCTATACATAATCTACACAGCTCTATACTTACCCCACACAGCTCTATACATAACCTAGACAGCTTAATACATAACCTACACAGCTCTATGCATAACCTACACAGCTCTATGCATAACTTACACAACTCTATACATAGTCTACACAGCTCTATGCATAACCTACACAGCTGTATACATAGTCTACACAGCTCTATGCATAACCTACACAGCTCTATACATAACCTATACAGCTCTATGCATAACCTACACAGCTCTATGCATAACCTACACAGCTCTATACATAGTCTACACAGCTCTATGCATAACCTACACAGCTTTATACATAATCTACACAGCTATATACGTAACCTACCCACCAGAATTAGAAAAGTATGATACATTTACCCCCTCCCACTTCCTCTCTCCTCCCTGACCCTTTATCTCTCTTTCCCCCATCTCCCTCATTTCTCCTCCCCCAGGTCACAAGGATCCAGTACATCGACAAGAGGGCCCACTACGACACGGCTGTGATCCCCGTAGAAGACCACGCCTCCTGCCGCTGTCAGTCGCACACCTCCTCCGCGGCCCTCACCCGAAGCCCCCCGCCAACTCCCCCCGCCCGGCTCACCCCCAAACCCCCGTCCCTCTACAAGCAGGAACTTCATCGCCATGACGACATGAAGGCCAATCAGAGGTTTCACCTGGACGACAGGGAGCAGATGGAGAGACAGTGGCAGTCCAAGTACACGGCGTCTCACACACACACCACGGCGGGGGCCGCGGCCAGGACACACACCCACCCGGCGACACACACACAGACACAGCCTATGGCACAGGGTGGTCTCCTGTCGGACGCCCCCCTGGGGCATGGCAGCGGGTATGAGGGGGGGAGAAGTGGGGATGGGGGGTCACACACTCACCGACGCACACACACCGACGCGCACACGGTCGCACAGCCCGACGGGGGCGACAGGGCGGCGGAGGTGCAAAGACAGCAGGAATTGCAACAGCAGCAACGCTATCAGCAACAACAATACCAACATCAACAGCGGCCATATAAACAACAACAACAACAACAATACCAACATCAACAGCAACAACAAAATCTACAACAGAACCATCCATACAGCCAAGAGCCGGAGCCCATGACTCAATACAGACATGACACGCTCCAGTCAGATAGCAGTGGACCACCTGACACAAAGCACCCGGCCAATCGCAAACCAGAACAGGACAGTGGCAACACAGAACCAGCCATTGAGAAAGATTCAGTGCCAGAGGCGACCAATAGAGACACACACAAGCATACAGAGGTCACAAATCAGAGACAGGCGGAGAAAGACGTCATCGGTCACAGAAACGAGAATGATAAAGAGCGGCACAGCCAGAAAGAGCTGACCAGTCAGGAACAAAGACTCTCTGAGTCAACCAATCACAGACACCTAGGCTCAGAGCCGACAAATCAGGGCGACTCCGCCCCAGAGGAAGAGAGGAGGAAGAAACTTCTTGAACTCTTACAGGACACTGATCAGAAACAACAGCCTTACCTTCCTAGTCCTCATCTTCCTCACCAACAGAGGCATAGTCTTCATCGTCCGTCTCAGACGCAGACAGACACCGCCATGCAACGACCAGGTAATGAGACTCAGTGTATGTGTGTCATTAACTATGTACCCCTGTGACAGTTGAGGTTACCCCGGAATGGCTATGAAGAAAGGAAACGTTTCCTCTTGGTTCCTATATGCTGTAGATTTTTATATGATTATAGCCTGTGTCCTGCCATTCCTTCCTTCCCAGTAGCAACGTGGGACCTGAACCTTTGGTTCCTGTTAATACTGGTTCCTAGCAGAAAGAAGTGTGATGTGGGTTGCGGACATTGTTACAGGTGTCTCCGAGGTCATTACAACACATGGCCTTCACTCCTGTATTTGCTCTGAAACAGCCATTTTCCTTCCCCCTGTTTCTCTCGTCCCTCGTCCCTCCCACCCCCCACCCCCTCCTCCTTTTCTCTCTACCCTCCATCTCAGTGCCGCCAACGTTACCGCTGAGCAGGGCACCTAGCCGACCGTCCAGCACCCCGTCCCGGCCGCCCGAGCGCCCCTTCAGGCCCGCCCTGCCACGCGGACGGAGGAGGAGGCGGAAACACCGCGGCCGAATCAGCAAGGCCTCTCTCCGAGCCATGATCATGTAGGGAGACGAAGGTGAGGAGGGCCAGAGGTGAGGGAGGGGAGCGCGGGGAGGAGACCGGCAAAGCGCACCGGGAGACCAGGAACAGCACGAGAAAGGTCCACTGTAACCCACTTCTTTCTTCCCACAGGCATCTGGGGCCTCTGTGTCTGCCAGACACACCCAGGGGTCCTGTTCACTGAGCAGAAACAAGCGGGCCCGAACGGAGGGGCTCACAACTTCGACTTTCCATCCCACGCCCCGGCGAACACGTCCCAGAAGTGAAACGAGGAATTCTGAGAGAAAAGAGGCTGGCCGCGATCTCAAAGAGGACAAAACAGAGACACGCAGCGCTAAAGGACTCTGCTGCTGGCTATGCTAATTAACGAACTTTACTGCAGGCTGCATCAAACGCTGCTGCTAGCTATGCTAACGGACATTTCCGCGGCAAGTTTTGCATCCCGTACAAGGGCTGGTGCCTGCTAAACAGGATGTTCCTATTCAAAACTATCTAGCTTTATTAAAAATAAAAGACAGACAATGCACAATCTCAGAGACTCCTTGCAAAGGACATTGTTCTGGATGTTAAACGCTGATGTCACCTTTGGAAAAGATGGTTCGTGAAACGACGTGTTTGAAAACCGGATGCTGATTGGACAGTTGACTTGTAAAGGGTGTATGCCGATGTTATCTGGAATGCTTGCAACAGCCTTTGAGTGGTTGATTTAGATGCCATGACACAAGACCTTTTCTCCTGAAAGACTACTGATTGGATGCAGAGTGTAGAAAGCAAATCCCATTGGCCCAAAATTGTTCTCCGTGCCATACAAAAGACAATGCAGGGCTGGGTTTTTTGTTTTTGGTCACTGGAATGGACTTGCCATTGTTCTCAGAGAAACTGATTTCTGCTCTGGGTTTGACTGGTGTCGCTGGTGTAACTGTACTGGAAACATGACTGGAACTAGGAACAATTAAACGGAGGAGGCGAAGCACTGAGAGTGCAAGTACAGGCTCAGGACATTTCACACGTAAACATGAGGATGTCACCACAGGACAGTACATCCTCTGTCCACATCTACTGGCCCATAACCAGGGGGGCTTCTGGGTACTTTGCCCCGGAGAAATAGATCCACGAATCCCAGCTGTAAGATTCATAAAGAAATCCAGAATTATCTAAACAACATTTCAGAAAACCCTGGTAACATCAGGACAGCGGCAGGTGTTTTGCAACACTATGTCAAACCTGTCAAAACACTGGAGTAAGTTAAACACTGGACAGAACATTGAACTGAATACTGTAGATACTGATACCGTTTAGAACTGGATAACATAGCTGCTGATACTGTACAGAACTGGAAGACCTACATACTAATATTGTACAGAACTGGAAGAGATAGATTCGGATACAGTATGCAACAGGAAGCTATAGATACTGATAGGTCATTGAATTGTAAAACATAGATACAGATTAAGTATAGAACTGTAGGATGTGGTGATACAGTATGGATCAGGAAGACCGTGAAAACGAACAGGGAAAGCAGATGAAGAACATGTAGACTACTCGTATGACAGAGATTCAACGGAACTGTAGATCTGACTATTTTAGCCACCATCAGCTTTATCCTTGAACTCAACATAGCCTGGGATTTGTGTTGTCCTGCTATAGCCTAGCCCGTTGTCTATGTCTTGCGTAGCGTTTAGTCTAACATGCTGTGTAGCGTTGTCGAATGTAGCACCAGTGTAGCCCCCAGGCTACCAAATTAAGGAAGCACAGGAGAGTTTGTGGGGGGAGGATTTAGTTGGATCCAGCCTAGAGCCGCGTTATAGCGAGCTTTTCATTTAAAGATGATTTTCCAGTCGAGCCAACATCTGACGTTGACCTTGCTGTGAATACCCACCACTGAGAAAACATTTAATTGGAGAAAATAAAGATGATTTAAAATGTGATTTAAAGAAAACAGCTGTGCACTTTGTAATAAAACTTTGTAGTTATCGCTAACGCCTCAGTTCCAGCAATGTTTCGCCATATGGATTTGTTTTCATGAAGCATGCTCTTATTGGACCAGGAATTCACCAACTGCTGAAGAGGTTTAGAGGGGTTGTGAGAGAAATAGACTTTTTCAAAAGTCTCAAAAGGCTGTTTTTCTGTTTTCAGAGAAAGGGGACATGCTATGAGAGACAATGGTTAGCCAACACTGTATGTACAGTAGATTATTTTAAAAAAGCTTATTTTTTATTTCCCTTTTTCTTAACTTATTTAAAATGGAGGATGTGTCATTCTCTTGTTCCTAAGTGTAATTATTGTTGCTGATGGTTATTATGGTTGTATAATGTAATTGTTGAATTAATGCTATTTTTAATATAAATATAAAGGCCAGAATTATATTAATGTAAAGTGGGTATCAGCTTTCCCTTTTTGACTTTGACACACACACACACACACACACACACACACACACAAGACTACATATATAGAATGAAATGGTGTCACGCAGCATGTACGTGTGTGTGTGTGGGTGTATGTACGTGTGCATGTGTCTGTTTTCATGTGCTCACTTGCATGTCTATATGCGTGTCATGCTCAAGTTACAGCCCGGTCCTAAACTGTGACTATGACAGCGCAGCCTGAAAACAGTTATGTCACCATTAACGTTTGGTAGTAGTTGGGATGGTTACTTAGCAACCCATGGATGTCAACAGAAAAGTATTGGGTGGTGAAATGGAGACAGACCACAGAATAAACTACAGGACAGAATAGAAAATAGACTACAGGAAAAAATGCAGGACAGACTGCAGGACAGACTAGAAAATTTACCAGAGAATAGACCACAGACTGCAGAATAGATCACAGGTCAGAATAGACAAATAGACTACAGGAAAATGAAATGAAGACATAAAGTCACACTGCTGCTGGAAGTGAGAATCAAACAGCGGGGAAGTAAGAGACGGTAAGAAAGAAATTCAGCAAAGAAAGTGTGTCATTTCGGACAGGGGTCAGAGGTCACACCGGGTGGTTTGAAGACACTTTCTAGAAATGTCATCACGTGTCTCTGAAGGAGAAGGAGGGGGGTTCGGAAGGCGCCTCTGTTCTGTAGGAGTGCTGATTCAGCCCTTAGAATAGACCCTACACACACACACACACGCACACAGACGAGGACATAATAAACACTTGCAGTACACACACCAGCAGGGTACTTTTCCATGGCCTTGGCAGAGCTCTTGGTTGTTTGTTCGTTTCACACTGCTGCTACTCTGTGTGTGTGTGTGTGTGTGTGTCCTGCGGTCTCCAGACGTGGCTACGGTGGCCCAGCCGCAGTCCTTCCCCATGAGCACTGAGTCTTGGCCAATAGGCAGTAGGTGTGAGTGCGGTGAGATCGACCAATGAGGTGAGCCAGAGGTCACCGTTTAGCCCGGACACCATGGCCGTAGCTCACAGCCAAACACCTTCGCCCCCGTCCTGGACCCAAGGTGTGTGTGTGTTCCTGTGTGTGTGTGTGTGTGTTGGCCGGGCTTCTGTCACCTTGGCTTGGGTCACCTTGTTTCAACAGCTGTTTAAGTCCAATCGAAGAAGGACTCTATTTGCTTGTGTGTGTATGTGTAAGTGTGTGTGTGTGTGTGTGTATGTGTGAGTGTGTCTGTGTGTGTGTGTCTGTGTGTGTGTGTGTTCTGTGTCTGCTACTGTTAATAATGAATGTGCTTTAAGCTGGCATTCCCAATCACAGTCTACTGTCAAATCTAAACACCACAGCTAATACTCCCACAGCTAACACACTGCTGAGGACAAGCTCTTAAAGGGGAGGAGTGCGTGTTCAAGCGTGTGTGTGTTTTGTGACCATATTGCCCTGTGTCTGATTCTTTGGCAGAACAGACAGGTTTTTTTTCAACTGAAATGACTCGCCATGAGGTCACCCTGAGGCTTCTCCCTTTATTATTCTGTCTGTCTGTCTGTCTGTCTGTCTCTTTCTCTGTTTGTCTGTCTGTCTCTTTCTCTCTGTCTTACTGTCTGTAAGTCTCTTCCTCTCTTTCTCTCTGTCTGTCTGTCTGTCTGTCTCTCTCTCTCTCTCTCTTTGTCTGTCTCTTTCTGTCTGTCTGTATGTCTCTCTCTTTCTCTCTTTGTCTGTCTCAGTGTGTGTGTCTCTATCTGTCTTCATCTGTCACTTTAATTTAGAATTTAACGGGAAATAAAGATGAATATCTAAGAGTTCATTAATCAAACGAGCCAACAAGCTGTCTTTGGGAGAGATGCTAAAAAAGATTAACTTTAAAACCCTGAAATTTATCAAATACATTTTTTTACATCTATACTTCAATCAACAACTGTATTTTCTCTGTGACACAACATCAGTTTTTCACATAGAAAATCTTCACTTCACAAAGTTCTATCAAATCGCATTGGTTGTTGGAGATATAACCCGAGCAGCTGTTCTCAGACCTGTCCTCGGGAACCAACAGACATTTTTGTTGCGGCCTTGAACTAGCTCATCTGATTCACTGAATCAAGGGGCGTGATCATTAGTTAATTAAATCAGGTGTGAGCAATAACGTAAAAAAAGGAAAACAATCTGTTGTTCTTTGAGCAAGACACTTAACTGTAAAGCCTTCTGTAAGTGACTCTGGACTTGAGCTCCTGCTGATTCTACTTATATTGGTTTTCTTTTGGCCAAAATCTTCATCAGCAGATGATGCAAAGCGTCTCCATCTCGATCATTCTTTATCTCCCTGAAGTCTTTGCCTCCCCCTTCTCCGCCTCCTCACCCGCGTCAATCATTGTGACAGTCTAAGTCAATATTGTCTGTCTGTGTGTGAATCTTCTGTTTGACTGTTTTTTCTCGGTCATTGTGAGAAAGCCCAAACATGGACCCGCCTTTCTTAGCATCCAAAAAGGAGAGGCCTATCCTGGAACAATCGTGTTGTGTGTTACACCAGACTGTGTTGTGTGTCAGACGGGACTGTGTTGTGTGTGTGTGTGTGTGTGTGTGTGCTCTCTGGGACAACGAACTTCATGGGTGGGACAAGGTTTTGACTCCTCTGTGAGGACTGGTGTCTGGCGTTGTGCCTCGCTCTCCCTCCCTGCCTCTGTCTGTCTCTGTGTTTCTGTATGCGTCTTTGTGTCTCTTTGTCTGCCTTTCTCTGTATCTGTCTGTCTCTGTGTCTGTTTGTGTCTGTGTCTGTCTCTGTGTGTCTCTGTGTGTCTCTGTATCTGTCTGTCTCTGTGTCTATCTCTCTATATGTCTGTCTGTCTGTGTCTCTGTATGCTTTGTCCGTATTTGCCTTTCAGTGTACATGGGTTTTCTCCTTCCCCCTCCACTTTCTCGCTCTCTGACGTCCGTGTCCCCTGTCTAACCTCTCCTCCACCTGTCTAACCTCTCCTCCAGGTCTGCCCCTGTCTAACCTCTCCTCCACCTGTCTAACCTCTCCTCCAGGTCTGCCCCTGTCTAACCTCTCCTCCACCTGTCTAACCTTTCCTCCAGGTCTGCCCCTGTCTAACCTCTCCTCCACCTGTCTAACCTCTCCTCCACCTGTCTAACCTCTCCTGCATGTCTGTCTCCTGTCTAACCACTCCTCCAACTGTCTAACCTCTCCTCCAGGTCTGTCTCCTGTCTAACCTCTCCTCCAGGTCTGTCCCCTGTCTAACCCCTCCTCCACCTGTCTAACCTCTCCTCCATGTTTGTCCCCTGTCTAACCTCTCCTCCACCTGTCTAACCTCTCCTCCATGTTTGTCCCCTGTCTAATCTCTCCTCCACCTGTCTAACCTCTCCTCCACCTGTCTAACCTCTCCTCCATGTCATTCCCCTGTCTAACCTCTCCTCCAGGTCTGTCCCCTGTCTAACCTCTCCTCCACCTGTCTAACCTCTCCTCCACCTGTCTAACCTCTCCTCCAGGTCTGTCCCCTGTCTAACCTCTCCTCCATGTCTGTCCCCTGTCTAACCTTTCCTCCATGTCTGTCCCCTGTCTAACCTCTCCTCCACCTGTCTAACCTCTCCTCCATGTCTGTCCCCTGTCTAACCTTTCCTCCATGTCTGTCCCCTGTCTAACCTCTCCTCCACCTGTCTAACCTCTCCTCCAGGTCTGTCCCCTGTCTAACCTCTCCTCCATGTCTGTCCCCTGTCTAACCTTTCCTCCATGTCTGTCCCCTGTCTAACCACTCCTCCACCTGTCTAACCTCTCCTCCATGTCTGTCCCCTGTCTAACCTCTCCTCCAGGTCTGTCCCCTGTCTAACCTCTCCTCCACCTGTCTAACCTCTCCTCCACCTGTCTAACCTCTCCTCCAGGTCTGTCCCCTGTCTAACCTCTCCTCCATGTCTGTCCCCTGTCTAACCTTTCCTCCATGTCTGTCCCCTGTCTAACCTCTCCTCCAGGTCTGTCCCCTGTCTAACCTCTCCTCCACCTGTCTAACCTCTCCTCCAGGTCTGTCCCCTGTCTAACCTCTCCTCCATGTCTGTCCCCTGTCTAACCTCTCCTCCAGGTCTGTCCCCTGTCTAACCTCTCCTCCATGTCTGTCCCCTGTCTAACCTCTCCTCCAGGTCTGTCCCCTGTCTAACCTCTCCTCCACCTGTCTAACCTCTCCTCCACCTGTCTAACCTCTCCTCCAGGTCTGTCCCCTGTCTAACCTCTCCTCCATGTCTGTCCCCTGTCTAACCTTTCCTCCATGTCTGTCCCCTGTCTAACCTCTCCTCCACCTGTCTAACCTCTCCTCCATGTCTGTCCCCTGTCTAACCTCTCCTCCAGGTCTGTCCCCTGTCTAACCTCTCCTCCACCTGTCTAACCTCTCCTCCATGTCTGTCCCCTGTCTAACCTCTCCTCCAGGTCTGTCCCCTGTCTAACCTCTCCTCCACCTGTCTAACCTCTCCTCCATGTCTGTCCCCTGTCTAACCTCTCCTCCACCTGTCTAATCTCTCCTCCAGGTCTGTCCCCTGTCTAACCTCTCCTCCAGGTATGTCCCCTGTCAAACCTCTCCTCCATGTCTGTCCCCTGTCTAACCTCTCCTCCATGTCTGTCCCCTGTCTAACCTTTCCTCCATGTCTGTCCTCTGTCTAACCTCTCCTCCACCTGTCTAACCTCTCCTCCATGTCTGTCCCCTGTCTAACCTCTCCTCCAGGTCTGTCCCCTGTCTAACCTCTCCTCCACCTGTCTAACCTCTCCTCCAGGTCTGTCCCCTGTCTAACCTCTCCTCCAGGTCTGTCCCCTGTCAAACCTCTCCTCCAGGTCTGTCCCCTGTCTAACCTCTCCTCCATGTCTGTCCCCTGTCTAACCTCTCCTCCAGGTCTGTCCCCTGTCTAACCTCTCCTCCACCTGTCTAACCTCTCCTCCACCTGTCTAACCTCTCCTCCAGGTCTGTTCCCTGTCTAACCTCTCCTCCATGTCTGTCCCCTGTCTAACCTTTCCTCCATGTCTGTCCCCTGTCTAACCTCTCCTCCACCTGTCTAACCTCTCCTCCATGTCTGTCCCCTGTCTAACCTCTCCTCCACCTGTCTAATCTCTCCTCCAGGTCTGTCCCCTGTCTAACCTCTCCTCCACCTGTCTAACCTCTCCTCCAGGTCTGTCCCCTGTCTAACCTCTCCTCCACCTGTCTAACCTCTCCTCCAGGTCTGTCCCCTGTCTAACCTCTCCTCCAGGTATGTCCCCTGTCAAACCTCTCCTCCATGTCTGTCCCCTGTCTAACCTCTCCTCCATGTCTGTCCCCTGTCTAACCTCTCCTCCAGGTCTGTCCCCTGTCTAACCTCTCCTCCAGGTCTGTCCCCTGTCTAACCTCTCCTCCACCTGTCTAACCTCTCCTCCATGTCTGTCCCCTGTCTAACCTCTCCTCCAGGTCTGTCCCCTGTCTAACCTCTCCTCCACCTGTCTAATCTCTCCTCCAGGTCTGTCCCCTGTCTAACCTCTCCTCCAACTGTCTAACCTCTCCTCCAGGTCTGTCCCCTGTCTAACCTCTCCTCCACCTGTCTAACCTCTCCTCCATGTCTGTCCCCTGTCTAACCTCTCCTCCATGTCTGTCCCCTGTCTAACCTCTCCTCCAGGTCTGTCCCCTGTCTAACCTCTCCTCCAGGTCTGTCCCCTGTCTAACCTCTCCTCCAGGTCTGTCCCCTGTCTAACCTGAGCCGTAGGACACACAGAGCTGTCATTCACACATCCATGCAAAAAGATGACTCAATCTCCAGTGACTCCCCTTGCCTGTCTGCTTGTCTGCCCTGTAGTGTCTACAGAAACCAACCTACCAACTCAGTCAGTCCCTTGACCTGCTCCACTCAACTGGCATTACTCACTTGCTAATAACCAAATTGGGTTTTTGTAGTGTGCACCTGATTAGCATTTTTTTTTTTTACATTAACTACAGTGGTTTGAGAGTTAAGTGGTACAGTGGGGAGAACAAGTATTTGATACACTGCCAATTTTGCAGGTTTCCCTATTTACAAAGCATGTAGAGGGCTATAATTTTTATCATAGGTACTATTCAATGGAATCTAAAACAAAAATCCAGAAAATACCATTGTATTATTTTTAAATAATTAATTAGCATTTAATTGCATGACATAAGTATTTGTCTAAAATTGTAGACCTGCACAAGGCTGGGATGGGCTACAGGACAATAGGCAAGCAGCTTGGTGAGAAGGCAGCAACTGTTGGCGCAAGGTGAGGGATCAGCCCAGAACTACACAGCAGGACCTGGTCAATGACCTGAAGAGAGCTGGGACCACAGTCTCAAAGAAAACCATTAGTAACACACTACGCCGTCGTGGATTAAAATCCTGCAGCGCACGCAAGGTCCCCCTGCTCAAGCCAACGCATGTCCAGGCCCGTCTGAAGTTTGCCAATGACCATTTTTCTGCAAAGAGGACAGGACGACTGCACCATATTGAGGGGAGGATGAATGGGGCCATGTATCGCGAGATCTTGGACAATAACCTCCTTCCCTCAGTAAGAGCATTGAAGATGGGTTGTGCCTGGGTCTTCCAGCATGACAACAACCCAAAACACACCGCCAGGACAACTAAGGAGTGGCTCCATAAGAAGCATCTCAAGGTCCTTGAGTGGCCAAGCCAGTCTCCAGACCTGAACCCAATGGAAAATCTTTGGAGGGAGCTAAAAGTCCGTATTGCCCAGCGACAGCCCCAAAACCTGAAGGATCTGGAGAAGGTCTGTATGGAGGAGTGGGCCAAAATCCCTGCTGCAGTGTGTGCAAACCTGGTCAAGAACTACAGGAAACGTATGATCTCTGTAATTGCAAACAAAGGTTTCTGTACCAAATATTAAGTTCTGCTTTTCTGATGTATCATATACTTATGTCATGCAATAAAATGCAAATTAAATACTTAAAAATCATACAATGTGATTTTCTGGATTTTTGTTTTAGATTCCGTCACTCACAGTTGAAGAGCACCTATGATAAAAATGACAGACCTCTACATGCTTTGTAAGTGGGAAAGCCTGCAATTTCTTCAGTGTATCAAATACTTCTCCCCACTGTATGTGTCTCGGTATTCTTCTCCTTCACAAGCTGGAACACACATTTTCATCTGCTGACTGCCAATATCATGACTTCCTGTTAGTATCCTACACGTGTGCTTAGATCATCAGGTTTGTGTGTGTGTGTGTGTGTGTGTGTGAGTTTATGTCCTTTTGTTGCTATACTTCAGTCCAAACATCTTCACAGCGACAGTAAAACAAGGCCATTTTTATGTGGGTATATTTCACCAGTCTCCATGAGGAAGAGGCTGTTTCTGCTTAGGGGATAGATTCAGGGTAAACATTACGACTGAGGTTAGGGTTAGTATTAGGGCTTCTTTCTCTCCTTTTGTTCTCTGTCAATCCCTCTCTTTCTCCTTGTCCTCTCTGCAGCTTATATTGTTTTTTTACTAATATTCTACTATAATCTCCTGGCCTCTAATGCCTACATCCCAAATGAAACCTTATCGCCCAGAGGCCTGAAGGGCAGCATGTAGGGGAAAACAATTTGCCCTGGATGTGAACACAGTTGGATATACTTTGGTAGTCCACAGATCAGGATGTGTTATGGTAGAGTCTACAGATCAGGATGTGTTATGGTAGAGTCTACAGATCAGGTTGTGTGATGGTAGAGTCTACAGATCAGGTTGTGTGATGGTAGAGTCCACAGATCAGGTTGTGTGATGGTAGAGTCTACAGATCAGGTTGTGTGATGGTAGAGTCTACAGATCAGGTTGTGTGATGGTAGAGTCCACAGATCAGGTTGTGTGATGGTAGAGTCCACAGATCAGGTTGTGTTATGGTAGAGTCTACAGATCAGGATGTGTTATGGTAGAGTCTACAGATCAGGATGTGTTATAGTAAAGTCTACAGATAAGGATGTGTTATGGTAGAGTTTACAGATCAGGTTGTGTTATGGTAGAGTCTACAGATCAGGTTGGGTTATGGTAGAGTTTACAGATCAGGTTGTGTTATGGTAGAGTCTACAGATCAGGTTGTGTAATAGTAGTCCACAGATCAAGATGTGCTATGGTAGAACACCCCTCAATTGGAAAGAGGAACTCCCCCCACCCACATTTCTCTCTCTTTCAGGCCCTCTTAGGAACTACCGATATATTTATATTCTGTTAGGGCTTTTGGGGGAATGTTTTGCAACAGTTCTCCTCACAGTTCCTTTTTCAGTGTTTATGGAAGTGACCCCTTGAACAGATGACTAAGAAGAAGAATCCCTATCTACTGGTCATTGACAAATGTCATTGACTGAATGAAAATATCCAGTAGAAAATATGCGGCTGACATTCTGCTTCATGTATCAAATACTCCATTCATTATTCCAGCAATATTGAATGCATGCCTATTTGAATCTTATTCCATCCGAGAAAATACATACCTGGCAATTATATTTATTAATGTTATTAATTAATTAATAAAGACACATCACATTTGTTTTGGTATTTTGCTACTAAATTTGCTTTCTAATTAAACAAATACAAATTATTTAATATTTTGGACACAAAATATCAAAAATATTTTGAAGCAATATTCACAAAAAATACTTTTTTAGAATCTACTTTCATGCACCAAATCACTAACGGCACATTCGCTGCAATATCTTATTGCAAAATGATCTTCAACCTTGTTTCCAAAGTAAGTTGGGACACTGTAAAATGGAAATAAAAACAGACTTCAAAGATGTGCAAATCATTTAAACCCCATATTCAATAGAAAATAGTACAAAGAAAACATATCAAATGTTGACAGTGAAAATGTTTATTGTTTCTTAAAAAATACAGCTCCAGAAAAAATTCAGAGATCACTGCACCTTTTTCTTTCCAAAAAAGTAAAAAAGGAATGTTTTGAGTGAGGAACAAGCATTCAATTTGCAGTGGTCTCTTTATTTTAAACCTTCTGTTCCTCACTCAAAAACTTCCTTTTTGACTTTTTTGGAAAGGAAAGAAAAAGGTGCAGTGGTCTCTTAATTTTTCTGGAGCTGATGCCCACTTTGTATTTGATGCCTATGAAATTGAATTTGTTCACCACTCAGTGAAAGACTACGTGGGCAAATAGTGCAACAATTTAAGAATCGTTTCTTAACGTAAAAATTGCAAAAAGTTAGGGAATCTCATCATCTACCGTACATAATATCATTAAAAGATTCAGAGAAATCTCTGTATGCAAGGGACAAGGCCGAAAACCAATATTGGATGGTTTGCTCACTGCATGGGCTCAGGAATACTTCTGAAAACCATTGTCTGTGAACACAATTTGTCGCTGCATCCACAAATGCAAGTTAAAACTCTATCATACAAAGAAGAAACCAGATATAAACAAGATCCAGAAACACTGCCATATTCTCTGGGCCTGAGCTCATTTAAGATGAGTCTGACAAATGTCCTGTGGGCTGACAAATAAAAATGTATCTTAAAACAATTGTATATGTTAACTCTTGGACTCACATTTAAAATAAATGTTTTGGACCTTAAATTAGTGTATGAAGAACGACAGAAAAATTCATTCTTTATAATAAGAATAATAACGGTTAGAAGCAAGCTTATATTTTGATTGTCTAAAGGTTTATATACAGAGCTCTAACCAAATTGTTTTCTCCGTCTCCCCTCTTCTTAGAATCATCTCATCCCTCCTCCTTGGGCTTTAACCTCACCTCCCTTTTACTTTCCCCACCTCCATCCTTCCCTTCCCACACTGCCTGAATCTCCCTCTCGTTCGGTAAATCTCCTCCTCTTCCATAATCCTTGCGTCGCCATTGGCCGGTAGTGTGGCCGGAGTCGTCCCCAGTGTGTGCCAGTGAGTAGGGCCCCTCCCTCCCTTTTACGGCCCTGATCATATGAGACCAACTGTCCCTTTCTGCTTAAACCCAGTGGCCTTGTCACGACTTAGCGTTTGTTCCACTTTCACGGTTCCCTTGCATAAGATGTTCCTGGGTGGGGCTGAATCCGTACCTTCTGTACCCGAGTTCATTTTAAGTTGCACAGCCCTCAATTCACACAGAGGTTATAACAAGACTTTACTGTGGTGATGTACAGCCCTCAATTCATACAGAGGTTATAATTAGTCTTTACTGTGGTGATGTTCAGCCCTCAGTTCATACAAAGGTTATAACCAGATTTTACTGTGGCGATGTTCAGCCCACAGTTCATTCATATTATTTTACCTTAATTTAACCAGGTTAGCAACACTGAGATTAACAATCTCTTTTTCAAGAGATTTGTTTCATACAGAGATTAGTATAACCAGACTTGACTGTGGTGATGTTCAGCCCTCAAGTCATACAGAGATTATAACCAGACTTGACTATATTCCTATTGTTAACTCTAGGTCCCTGATGACCACATTGCAATGATATGGAATATGTGTGTGTGTGCACATATCGCAGGTACAGGAGCTGTGAAGACAACATTAACATGGAAACTATGACAGGGAAGGTGTGTGTGCCAAAGCCTTGGAGGCCTGGGGCAAACAAGCATAAATAAAAAGGTGCCACTGTTCATCACTGTCTTACTAACCCACACACATACACACAAAGAAAATCCAAAAATAAAAATATCCATTCAAATAAGATCTGGAAATTCTTAAGGTTTCTAGGTGAATAAACTCTGAAGAATTCCACCTATCAGCCCATGAAATGGAGAGGTCTTTCCCCATCCTCCTCTTTCACCTTTCTGAAAGCAGCATGTAGTCAGCCTGTGAACGTGGCTCCCAGACACCGGCACTGCCAGACAGCCGCTCAGGCATGACCAGTGGTGGGCACGGCAGTCGTGTCCAACAATATACATGCACAATTAGTCCTTGTATGTGCAGCAACCATTAACCACCTGTACTACATAATCCACTACGCTTTGAGGTTTTCAACCATTAACAGCATTACTGAAGAATACACTGGAAGGAAAAATAAATGTAAAAAACTAATATTATGTTGACAATGTTCTTTGTACATCCTGGCGATAGGTAAAAAATCTCCCCCCCAGTGTTAATATTTTTAGGATTGTTACCTAACAGAGTGTTTTATGATTGATATGGTTTCAAATTTTTAAAAGGAACTTTATGATCCAAATGAAATGTGTGTTTCTGATGTGGTCATACATTTAGCATGATGTTAGGAAGTGCAGCTCGGTTTCCATTTCATTTTTTGCGTAGTTTACATACAGCCGGTGCTCGATCTAGAAGTTATGAGATATGTTGATTTTGGTTGATTATTTCCAGTTTGTCAAAGACTTGTCTTTGTTTTTTCTCAGGATCTAAAAGGGTCCATGTTACTCTCCCAGGGCACTGTGGGGTCTCCCTCTTTCTTTCTATCCCTCTCTCTCATTCGGTCTTTTAATCTCTCTCCAAAACTCCATCCCTCTTGCTCTCAGCTGCTGTAGTGGCTGACTAATACAGGAGGAATGCGACCCCCTGTTCTTTCTGAAGGAAGAAAACAAGATCAAATTGGAGAGATGAAACAGAAAAACAAGAGCATAATTTATGTTGTCTTCTGTCTGGCACGGGTCAGAATTCTACTGACAATCACTGATGAAGTTGTGAGAGTGTGTTATTTTGTCTGGGTGCACATATTTTTGTGTGTGTGTGTGCGTGTTCAGGGTGTTTGACCTCCACAGACAGGAAGTAGTACCTTAGCGACGGGATGAAAACACAGGAAGTGGTAATGGCGTGCTTGACATTCCAGCATTGTCTCAAAGCTCTGATACACACAGCCACACACACACAGTGGCAGGACAATGACCGACACATAGCTTCACAACAAGACACAAACTGTTCTCAAACTCCAAAAAAAAAAAAAAAAAACGGAATCTCTCAGATGGCTGAACACACACAACAAGCTTTACAAAATGTGTGCGCATTCATGCCTGCACACATTTGCGTGCGTGAGCGCGTGCGTGTGCGTGTGTGCGGAGGGGGGGGGGGTACGTGCAATAACGCAGCTAGAATTGACCCGGTTTTAACGCACTCCGACTGAAACACAAACAATTAGACCTCAAGTGCTACAGTTCTCACCGCATAAAACAAAACATCTCTTTCCTAGAGTCATTATCCAATCTGCTCCTCGACATATGCAATAAAAAACTATGTATTGACTGTCAAGGTGAAGTTTTTAAGCTGTCGACAGTTTGGATATACTGTAATGAGATGCTGTCAACTGTTCCTCCCTATTGTCCCTCCAACGTACAGTCGAACCCAGCCTTTTACCCTTGTTTCACCCTCTCCTCGTCCTTCCCTCCCTCTCCCTCTCCCCCTCCCCCTTTCCCTCTCCTCGTCCTTCCCTCCCTCTCCCCATCTCCCTCTGTGAGCTCCTCTCCTTCGTTAACTTGTCATGATCTTGTTCACTCACTTTCTCTCCATCTCTCCCCCACTCTCTATATCTTTTTTCCCCCCTCTCAGCTTCAGTTGGTGTAGATAGCTCAGTGGCCCCCGGTTCAGCAGCCCTCCCCCCCGTTCTGCCCTGACAGGGTGATCCAGAACGGGTATTATCTCTCCATTATCCCTCCGTCACAGACTCGTTTATCACACTTCTGTCTTTCTTTTTCTGTGAATATTAATCAGAAGCAAGACAAGCCCGTTCACTCCTCTGGATTATATTAGGACCCACAGTCCATCACTTTCACTCACACACACACACAAGTGCGCACACACATGCGCACACCACTTGCAGACTTGTATTTTAGACACATCCCCAAGTGGTTCTACATATGACTCACCAACAGGCCCTACATGCTGTCACTTTCCATTTTATTACCACGTTACAGCTCGGCCCATTCTAGACCCAGGTATCGTCCCTGGTGTAGTCCTGTGCCAACCAGTCGGACGGCGGTTCTATACAGTTTTCCTCGCCCTGTTCTTTTCCCAGGCTGTAGTCCCCACAGGCTGTAGACCGCCGTCCCAGTGGCCATGGAACCCCGGGGGAACTTGACGGAACGATAATCGCCCGATCCTTCCCGCGCCTGTCATCGTGTAGTTCTTCCGCTGGCTTTTGTCGCGGCCCAAATCTTTGTCAGCTTGTCCGTTTACACACTGTCAAAGCAGATCATCGGACGATGTCCCTTCTGTCCCTGTTCACGCGGCCCAAAAGCAACTTGGAGAACACGGAACACCTCTTCAGAACGATGTACATTGACAATTTCTGCATTCAGCAAGCAAGCTGGATATTGGACGTTCTGACGGCCAGACCTCTAGGTGTGAGGAATGGCATCTTAACACTGGGGGCCCCCAAGGGGTGTGTCCTCTGCTTTACTCCCTGACTCTTAACACTGGGACTTCTGAACAGCACCAACAGTGATGAGTCAGCCGACCGGGAGGAGGTGAACAGACATGACAACAGCCCACACAAGCAGGCTCGGAAAGAGCTTGTATTCTCAATCCACTGGACAGCTCTTGAACGTGACCGACCACACACATGCACACGCTCACACATTTTTACTATTAGCCAATGGGTCAACAGGGAAGCCCTAGTGGTTTGAGTATCTGGACAGCGCCCGGAAAGGTTGCAGGGTTGAATCCGGAAACAGGCCCAAATTCTGCAGTTCTGCACATGAGCAAGGCAGTTAACACTAATGGGTCCAAGGTCATTGCTGAAACGAAAGTGTGTTAGTCACACTTAGCATTTAAAAAGTTAATATTATTTCAATTGTTTTGACATTCTTTGTTACAGAACCGGTAAGTAAGAATTTTGCTGAATAGTCCATACGTTGTGTGTTTTGTTCAAAATGATAATACTTGAATCTTGGTCTTCTGGTCACAAAAATACTTCACCAGTACACCTTCACCTCATGAAAACACTGTACAGGATTATTAGGAACACCTGTTCAATTTCTCATTAATGCAATTATCTAATCAGCCAATCACATGGCAGCTGCTTCAATGCATTTAGGGGTGTGGTCCTGGTCAAGTCCTGAACTCCAAACTGAATGTCAGAATGGGAAAGAAAGGTGATTTAAGCAATTTTGAGCGTGGCATGGTTGTTGGTGCCAGACGGGCCGGTCTGAGTATTTCACAATCTGCTCAGTTACTGGGATTTTCACGCACAACAATTTCTAGGGTTTACAAAGAATGGTGTGAAAAGGGAAAAACATCCAGTATGCGGTAGTCCTGTGGGCGAAAATGCCTTGTTGATGCTAGAGGTCAGAGGAGAATGGGCAGACTGATTCAAGCTGATAGAAGAGCAACTTTGACTGAAATAACCACTCGTTACAACCGAGGTATGCAGCAAAACATTTGTGAAGCCATAACACGCACAACCTTGAGGCGGGTGGGCTACAACAGCAGAAGACCCCACCGGGTACCACTCATCTCCACTACAAATAGGAAAAAAGAGGCTACAATTTGTAGCTCACCAAAATTGGACAGTTGAAGACTGGAAGAATGTTGCCTGGTCTGATGAGTCTCGAAATCTGTTGAGACATTCAAATGGTAGAGTCAGATTGGCGTAAACAGAATGAGAACATGGATCCATCATGCCTTGTTACCACTGTGCAGGCTGGTGGTGGTGGTGTAATGGTGTGGGGGATGTTTTCTTGGCACACTTTAGGCCCCTTAGTGCCAATTGGGCATCGTTTAAATGCCACGGCCTACCTGAGCATTGTTTCTGACCATGTCCATCCCTTTATGACCACCATGTACCCATCCTCTGATGGCTACTTCCAGCAGGATAATGCACCATGTCACAAAGTTCGAATCATTTCAAATTGGTTTCTTGAACATGACAATGAGTTCATTGTACTGAAATGGCCCCCACAGTCACCAGATCTCAACCCAATAGAGCATTTTTGGGATGTGGTGGAACGGGAGCGTCGTGCCCTGGATGTGCATCCCACAAATCTCCATCAACTGCAAGATGCTATCCTATCAATATGGGCCAACATTTCTAAAGAATTCTTTCAGCACCTTGTTGAATCAATGCCACGTAGAATTAAGGTAGTTCTGAAGGCGAAAGGGGGTCAAACACAGTATTAGTATGGTGTTCCTAATAATCCTTTAGGTGAGTGTACTTCACCAGTACACCTTCACTTCACAAATATATTTCACAAATACACCTTCACCTGACAAATATACTTCACCAGTACACCTTCACCTGACAAATATACTTCACCAGAACACCTTCACCTGACAAATATACTTCACCAGTACACCTTTACCTCACAAATATACTTCACCAGTACACCTTCACCTCACAAATATACTTCATCAGTACATCTCCGCCACAGACAACCGTTGAATAGTGATGTGAGACTGTGAGACCTTGTTGCATGTCATGCGCACGCACGCACAAGCACTCCATTTCCTTCATTTCAACATATTACAGTAGAGCATTTCTCTCCAGAAAAAGAAAGTGGGGGGGGGGGGGGTGGAAAAAAGAACAGTGTCTTTCTTGCTCTCTCCAAATGCCTCCTCTCTTCCAGATCTTGATTGTGAATCGAAGCCCGGGGGAAGATGGAGGACAGAGAGGGGAAGAGAAAGGGATGAAATGACAAGAAGAGAGGGATCCTCGCAAGGGAGTGGAGGAGAGGAATGCATTGCCGCAGGGTACACTCATCTTCAACACACCCCATACAAACCGCATCCATCCCCCCCCCCTACAAACCGCATCCATGCCCCCCCCATACAAACCGCATCCATGCCCCCCCATACAAACCGCATCCATGCCCCCCCCCATATAAACCGCATCCATGCCCCCCCCATACAAACCGCATCCATGCCCCCCCCCATACAAACCGCATCCATGCCCCCCCCCATACAAACCGCATCCATGCCCCCCCCCATATAAACCGCATCCATACCCCCCCCCATATAAACCGCATCCATGTCCCCCCATACAAACCGCATCCATGCCCCCCCCATATAAACCGCATCCATGCCCCCCCCATATAAACCGCATCCATGCCCCCCCCCATATAAACCGCATCCATGCCCCCCCCCCCATACAAACCGCATCCATGCCCCCCCCCATACTATCCTTGTGGGGACAATCAAAGTATTATTATTTTACAGTACTCCCCCCGTGAAGAGACCATCTGCGCGCACACACACACACACACACACACACACACACACACACACACACACACACACACGCGCACACACCTTTGACAGGGTTAGAGGCCTTAAGAGGTTAACGAACACACCAACCGGAGGAGTCTTGTGTTGTTCTACATTTCCGACCAGAAAACCCTCTTCAAGGACAGTTTGTATTTGAACTTCCTAATTGTAGTTTACACACAAGATGAAACACTAGTGGTCGAAACGCACACGTTCAGGTTTACGTCACAAAGGGACTCGCAGTGCACGCGTAGCGTAGACCTGGCAGGTGAGGAAGAGGAGCCGACAGAAGAGGAGGACGATATTGGGAGGGGCGATAGAATAATATGAAGATCGGACAGACAGAAAGAGGCAGAGACACAAACAGAAGAATGATTGGCTTTGATAGACAATGAAAGTCATCAACCTAATTCACCCCACATCTCTCAGCCATTAGCAATCTTTTCCACTGTGTGTGTGTGTGTGTGTGTGTGTGTAGGGGCATTTTCCTAATTGTTTTTAGTTTCCCTGTCATCAGGGTCCAACAATGGTCTATTCTGTTTTACTCTAGCCAAGAGCTCGACACACCCATACCACTCATACACCCACATCACACATACAGTCTGGAATACTGGCTAATGTGCACCTAGTGGGCGAGTGTGCACGCACGCACATGCATGCATGCGTTTATGCGTGCACGTGCGATCCGTGATGTCATCTAACAGCGGTGGAATAAACCTGTCTAGACTTTCATCTTGCCCAGTGGCTCACGGACAATGCAAGATTCAACAGCGCCATCTACTGACTACGAGGAATACTACAGGAGCCTAGTGGACACGGCCATATCCTAGATTGTTCAATCCTAGACGCATCTTAAAAATGAAACGTCCCTACCATCACACAGCCAAGCCAATATGACACCCATGTCAGTGACAACGCGGGTGGGGGTACACGAGGGGCCTCGCCGACTTTTTTTTGTCAGTGTCGTAGCGTTTGGGTCACCTCGTGTGAACGCTCTACGAGAAGCAATCCGCGTCCCTGAAAGGCGTGTGAGACGTGTGAGGTTTCGACGGTGCAGCAAGACACCAAAGCGCCACAACTGACCTACCAAGGTCCTCCACATGACCTACCAAGGTCCTCCACATGACCTACCAAGGTCCTCCACATGACCTACCAAGGTCCTCCACATGACCTACCAAGGTCCTCCACATGACCTACCAAGGTCCTCCACATGACCTACCAAGGTCCTCCACATGATCTACCAAGGTCCTCCACATGACCTCCTGCACACAGCGGTGACCTGAGGACCTATGCCAGTCTAGTTCAAACGTTTAGGCAGGTTGCTTACGGTGTAAACCTTATCAACCCTCTACTCTTAGAAGGGCGCCTCCACCAATAACATAACTGGCGCTACACATTGAAGTAATTACTTTTTTTCGTTGACCAAAGCAAGATATTACCTAATAAAAAAAAAAAAATACCTTAGCCTTTATATTTATACCGGGGCTGATTTATCGGATAGTAATGTGGCCTTTCCTAAAACAATTATTTCAGCGATACATGTCGCTGAGTATCAAACACTGTACGTTTACATTTTAAATGTGGTCAGATGGGATCAAAGGGGGGAACCAGTTCATGGAACACCCCAAAACAGCAAGGGGCGCGGTGTTGGACTCACTTACACAGAGGGGACCTAGTGCCTGTCAGCATTCCTGATTTTTGTCATCGTTGTATAACCTGTGTAATATTGTCATTATCCCAGAACCACCATTCTTTTCCCAACATGGCCCCACATCATCATCAATTGACGTGATGATCCGTGGCCAGTTCATTGACCTTCAGCCGAAAAATATGGAGCTGTAAGGTATTTTTGCAGTTAATTTGGCCACATGGATGTGGATTTCAACAAACTGCGTTTATTTAGCACAGCTGTAGCGATGCGCTTTTTTTATACCAACCTATCGCAGAACCATTCATTTATTAGCTTGGCACTGCGAAGTCCATTACTTCTCTGAAGAGTAGGAACTAAGACATTTGAGAAGGCTCGATAACCATGGCCTAGGGTGGCAAAAATCTCATTACATCTTTTTTCCCAGTTGATGAATCTAACCACTGCCGCAGTTAAGCTGACAACAAAGAAAAGGCCCTTATTTCTCGACCTTGAGAGAAAAGGACTCCCTCGACACGACTAAAGGGTTTCTCACATAGACGTTATCAATTTCAGAACCTCCCGAAGGATGACCTTTCTTTGTGTGACAACAGTCAGAGGAAGTCAATGTCGACACAAGTTCTCAACAAAACACTTGAGATGAGTAGAAACAAACCGTGCCCCAGGGTCAGGATGAACAGGAAGAGAGAAAGATAAAATGAGCGTCCTTAAGAAGTAGGAAAGATAGTCTCATTGTGTAGGGATTTGATATGAGGTGTGGAGTTGGAATCCAGACGACCTACTCCTGCCAATATATGTCCACGCAGGAAGACTAATCGGTCTAGTTCAAGCAAAAACGGCAGACGGACCCAGCCAGCCTTTCCCCCTTCAGGCCAACCGCTCGCATTTGTTGGGGAGGAGACGAGAACATTTCATCACGGTATAAAGTATCTTTGACAGAATGGCCTGGGGACGCCTGCGGAGTCAAGTCCTCCCGTTGATGTCCTGTAGAGTCATAGGGTGTGTTATGCTCTCTCCTGCCCTCCTGTGGCCGACACTGACGTTGCATCAACGACTAAATGATGTCAGGATGACATTGGCAAAATGACACCGCACCAACACAGAGCATTAGAATGCCTCGGACAGCCCCGCCCTCTTCGGTGTTGAGAGCGTCACACTATATTATTCCACTCGGTACTCAGGACTGAGGTTAGCGATGCGGTAAAAACCTCCTAAAACTTCTGGAGAGGTTCCATTCTTCTTGTGCCTGGTGTATTTGTCCACAGGTGGGTTGGCATCACTGCTGCTGGTCACTGAACTGCCCTCCATTAGACCAGAAGGTCAGAATTGGTTTTGTGTTTATCGAAACTGCTCCCTCCGACAACTTTGTGGTAGTGAACCAAGTTGAAGCGGGCCGGCTCAGCAGAAGAGGACTGAGTCGGAGATCGCAGAGAAAGAAACCTTTCCGAAATATCTTCGGATACACAAACGGAAATGTTACGACACTGTTCACATAGCCTCTCGATAATGACACTGCATATGTTGATTTGGTTAAAGGATTTTTATTACGAATGAACAAACGGCAACGGATAAAACTTTGTATACTTAACTGTCCCAACCTAGAATTCGGGGGGGGGCACTGACAGTCATTTTTGCAATAAGGCTCCCTAACAGTCATTCGGCAGGCTAGTCACTTCCATTCACCTGACGTGTGACAGCGCTCCCAGGGCCACAGCATGACCCGGCCAGTCGGTGTCACTAATACATGGAACACTGTTCCAGGGGTCGTGAGATGTAGTAAGGACAGGTCCTACATTAGTGGTTCTCCAGCTCCAGCCCTTCGGACTCAAGGTTTTATAATTCTACCCGGCCCCCAAGGTCTACATCGGTCCGGACTTGGAGGGCTAGAATGACAACGAGCATCCTGGGTCCCCGGGCCTGGAGTTGAGAACCACTGGACAACCTCACATTGTCAAAGCCAAATACTGCATCAGCGACATCACAAGGGGTCGGTCACACACACACACACACACACACACACACACACACACACACACACACACACACACACATTTAGGGGGGGTGAGTGGCTGAGGGAACAGTTCCTTTAGTGTTTACAACATGGTTGTGAATGATGGCTGGGGCATTAGTCGCCAAGCCAGAACATTAAGACAACCTCCAAGACCCGACAACAATCCACCGCACCTTGGGACCCAAGGGGGGGGGGGGGGGGGGGGGGGTTCAGTCTTGTGTGCCCCCCACCAACCCATACAATGTTCCATGCAGAAGTGTCCTCTTTGTCAAGCTTCAGAAAGTCCCTCTTCTTCCCACGGTCATATCTTGCGGGCGCGTGATGGTCGCCGTAGTCTGGGTGCGTCAGGGTTGCCATGGTTTCTTGTCTCTTCCGCGCTGGTCAGGCTTGTGTTTGAATCGACACTTTTCACCGTAGAGACAGCCGGTGGTTCTCCAGAAGAAGCACTCGTCACCGTTTATGGGAGCCATCCTCCTGGGTCGGGGGGGGGGAGAAAACATGACAACACACCCAAAACATTTATCAGTGCCTGATCCTTTGCGTCAAACGTTGATACGAACAGATCTGCCACGCGTTTCCAATAACCACCACACTAACCCGTCACAAATTCTACCGTTCATAACGGACAGTTGACCTTTTGACTGACGGATGCCCTTACCCCGTGGAGGAGCTCTGGGAGGTGTTCAGGCCTACGGAGCCTATCCTCTGAGGAGGAGGTGGGGTCCTCTGTATCCAGCGGTCGGGGTACCTGATCACCAAACGGGTGTTCTCAAGCTCCACCCCCTGGCCAGGAGGACAAACACCAGATGGGGTGAAACGGGGGGGGGGGGGGGGCAGTTCATGGAGAACCCTGTAGGATCCTGCCTCTAAACTATTTCACAACTCGTCTCCTCCGCCCTTACCGAACAAGAATGGACTAGCGAGGCCAGGGAGGTTTAGTAGCGCGAGTGTCTAACGCCAGTTTAAGGAGATTACAAGTCAATGCAAACAGACAGACGGACCAGTGAGAGAAGACGTTAGGCCCTTGGACACATTTTGTAGAAAATAGACATTCAATTAAAACATGAACTGCGGACGTCTTCTAGTCACCCTTTGCTTGTATTGACGCTAGCAGTACAGAGAAAACACACATCACACATAGCACATTCAACTGATAGCGCGGTCCCAGAAATTCCCAAAAAACAAAAAAAACGACCAGCGAAGACGGGGCGAGCCACGGACGCGCTTTAAGATTCCTGCCGCCACTCACATGCAGCCTCTCCAAGGCACGAGCGGCCATACTGGCGTTCTTGAAGTTGACGAAGGCGCAGAATCTCTGGTGCAGAACCCGGACACTCTCCACCTCCCCACACCTGTAGGGCCGAATCAGAACGGAGAGACGGACGATTCTTAATCCGGACACCGAAGACCAGAGTCACACGGAGAAGGAGTCAAATGGAAAGCAGCAGAATCGGGAAATACCCCGGCCATTGTTAATGCTAGTTGATTATGAGGATGCTACACACTGTAAGAAAATCAGAATGAGAGAGCGAGACTGAGAAAGTGTAACCGGAGCTGCAAACAGCCCTCATTTGGACCAAGTTTGCTAGTTCCTTCCTTTTATATTTGAGGGCCTGGTGCCAGACTTATCTTCTCACCCCCCTCTTTGTGTTTTCACACATTTCACACAAGTAACGCTCATCATACGCTAATTCGATTTGGCACCAGGCTTGTGTGTCACTTGTTTGCTACTGGCAATTGTGCCTAGCCATGCCCTGCATCGAAATAATTTCAGGCTGTAATGAACTACAGTCAAAGAAATTATGGTTTACATCAAAACAAATGAATGCTGCTTTCAGAAGCGAAAACAAAATCTGTATATTTGAAGATGCCTTGATTATTTCACTTCTCGGCTGTTATCTTGGCTGTTAAACTTTTACCAGCCAATAATTCCCTATCAGAGGGGTTACGAAGTCAAAACTTTGACCCCAGCTCACAACATGATTTCAGATGCACTGACTTACGGGAACTTTGGTGCCCTGTGACATGGAAGGAGCCATTCTAAAGTGCAGCTGTGCTACAGGCACGACGCAAAGTCAACGCCGTGTGCGCGGGTGAATCAGTCTCTGGCTTCAACATCAACATCTGACCATTACCATAATAACTTGTTGCCAGTCAGTGACTGCCAGGACGTTTTAATGCTTTGACGCTCCGCTCCTCTCCAACAAACCTACAAGCTGTGCGGACAGGGCCATGTGATGCTGAGATAGCCCAGCCTGGGTGATGCCAGAACCTGGAGAGTAACAAACGCCTGCTGCTCTATGAAAGCAGTCGCGCGATTGTGTTTCCTTTATGTGGTGTTCCCGCCTTTCCATGATAATCCTTTTAGAAATTGGGAGTTGGGGCCAGTGGTTTGCGGCAGGTGACTGTCCTGCTCTATGTTCTGGAGAATTCAGGAGTTTAAGTTATTCACCATGCCTGCATATTCCCCTGGTAATGACTGTTAAGTTCAATTTTGTTTTTCTATGGCCCTCCACTGTCCACCCACCTACAGACAGTCTTTTTGTTTTTACATTGTTTATGAATGTTCTCTACTGTGTACAATATTCTTTGGTTTGCTACAGATGGGGTTTGTCTAAATATCCAACTTTCCTATTCCACCTGTACAACATGCAGATTAGTTTTTTGCGACCATTGTCTTTTAAAACGTTCCATACAAGCTTAACAATTCCGGAAAACTAAATACAACACATAATTCAGACGAGCAATAATTATTCACGGGCAGTAAGGCAAAACCCCTAGCACAGCACTTTGGCCAGACCACTGACACGGAAGGTGTATACCCACTGACAATGTTGATTTCCTGGTAACTAACCCTAAACCAGGGCAAAACCAGGGCAAACCGTGTTTTGGACAATCTGGCCTAGATGATCACCAGCCTCGACCAGACTTCATCTTTCACTACTCTAACCACGCGCCCTGTATTCACCCTGGCGGGCGCATTTTTGGATGTCAGCCAGGCCACTGTGTGGAGCCTCATTCACACCCCAGCTTATTTTCTGACAGCTTGGATGTGTTTTTTCTTGAAAGTAGGTCTCAGCAAAAAAAAAGAAGAAAAAAAGAAATATAGGTATATAGGTAGAGAGGTCTAAGTAAGGCAGGCAAGCGGTACGTTTTGAAGAGGTCCCATATGTGCTCCTCCGTAAGGTCCGCCGTGACGTTGCCCACCCAGAGAGATGGACAGGGGGCCCTGAGGACAGAAATGTGCGTGCTCAGTGAATCTGGAGTAAGGGTGGCTTGTGTGGGCGATATACAACCCAGCGTAACACAGACACGAGGACGGAGGGACGCCGTGTGACTGAGGAACTAGCACGGCACCTTTGTCGACCTCAGAGCTCCAACTCGGGACGAAAAGTCACAAATGTATCTGGCCAGGGATATTACTACGGCAACAGTTTCTCTGGGGCGGCGGGGGCACTCAGTACTCACCCAGAGGAGTCCTGAGGGGAGGGGTCCACCGCTGGAGAAGAAACAGAGACAAGGTCATTAACTCGTGTAAAAAGGTTTTGTCTTGGGACAGAACCTCACAGCAGTGCCTGGGTGAAGAGCAAATGTGTGTGTGTGTGTGTGTGTTTGCTACCAGCACTGACAGGGCATCTCAGCGTGTCGTCGTACCTTTGTCAGCATCGAGGGAGGCGAGAGCCCCCTCCACCGTGGTAAACTTCTCCAGCAGGAGCACGCTCTGCTCCTCCTCAAAACCCAGGTCCTACAAGGAGGAGAGAAAAGAAGCAGGAAGGAGACGGACAAATGACAAGAAAGAACCGCCCCAACCCCTCCCCCCGGCCCGATCGCTGACCTCTAACCCCACTGACCATGAGCTGCAGGACCTGGCAGTTGAAGAGCTCAGCGGAAGCCTCCTCACAGCCCGGGTCCAGGCTAAGCACCTGCTGCATGGCCTTCTGGGCCTCACCGTACCTCTGGGGGGGACACAAGACAGTGGGGGGGAGGGGGCAGAGGAGAGTTGGGGAGGGATGAGGAGAAGGTAAAACCCTGATTACAGACGCGACGGCGTGCGTTCACAGGAGGGACCGGGGTAGCTGACCTTCAACCCCATCAGCGCGCTCCCTTTACGGAAGTGTCCCTTCGGCCAGTCAGGGGCAAGCTGGATGGACGTCTGAGCATCTGACAGGGCAGACTGGTAGAGCTCCAGACACCAGTAGCAGTATGAACGATTCCCAAAAAACCTAACAGGAAAGAGAAAGAGAGCGAGAGAGAGAGAGAAAGAGAAAGAGAAAGAGAGAGAGAATTTTGTTGATAATTGTATGAACTTTTTATGATTATTGTTGCATTGTAAAATTGAATTGAAAGAGAGACGGAGAGAGAGAGAAAGAGCGCTGAAAAGGAAACGTGGTGTTACAGAGTCAAAGGACAGAGGTGTACCTGTGGTCGTTGGGGTCACAAAAGATGGCCTCAGAGAACATGTCCACAGCCTGGTTGTATTGGCCCTGCTTGAACAGCTGAATGCCCTTCTCTGGAGAGCACAGAAAAAGGTTCCAGCCAAGGTCATTCCTACGCATCGACATGCTGAGGCCAAACCGTTACTGGACTGAGGCTGTGACACAGTGTCGCTACCCACAGCTACTTCGGCGAGGTCCAGTTCCACCTACCTGTTAGCGAGGCTCCCCTTATCTTCTCAGAATCTGAGCTCTCCGCCTGAAATCATACAACTCAGTTAGGTGGACGCAAGTGTGCTCACACACACACACACATACACACACACAAACGCGGCGTCTCGCTCACCTTGCTCGTCCTGGCCTCGTTCTCCTTGTTCTCCCTGGAGGCGTGGCCTGCTCTGCTCCGAGCTTTCGGTCTGATGTGACTGGCTGCGTTGGCCACAAACGCACTGCTGACGTCCCACTCTGGCTCCTGGGGAGTAACCATGACAACATCAAAGGGACTTAAGGAAATCAAAAAGGGCCCCTGTCGCGTGCAGGTCTCTCTGGTGTCGCCTCCTTCCTCCCTCACCTCCTCCGGGGTCCGACCTGGGGCCTGGTTGTTCTCCTTGTTCCCAGACGCAGCCAGAGGAGGCAGAGCCATGTTCCTGGGAGGAGGCGCAATATGATCCACCTCCCTCTGCTCCTCCTCCTCCTCTTCACTTTCGCTCTCGGACTCCGAACCCACTCCTTCATCCCGGTGCTGCCTGGCGTCTCCGCTCTTCTCCCTCAGTAGTTTCCGCCGTTCTCTCTGGCGCTGTGGAGAGGGAACAGCCGGGTAACCACGGTGATTGGAATGAGGACGAGTGAGGCATAGGATAACGGGAGGGCGGCTGTCAACAAAGAAACATCACTGGGCCCTTCTTCCACTGACGCGCTGTAAGTTGTGCACGTGTGTGTGTGTGTGTGGATCGGTGCCTGGGAATTTGTGCGTACGTAAGGGCAATCTCACTGGGCCGAGTGGCGAAACTCAGGGGAATGACGTGTCCTGCCACTGGGACTTAGCACTTACAAAATGACAGACTGGTACAATGGAGGCGCCACAACAACCAACTGAAAAACTTTGCAAAAGGTCACACCCCTCAGAGCTTTTCGCCTAAAGTCAGGATATAACATACATTATACTTAATTATATTTAACATAGCATTACTGCATGCTTAGAATTAACATACATTATACTTGTAAATTTGACTTAATGCACATTTAGCATTTCCATTTGTACTGCATTTGCCTTCATTACACATCTATACTTTCCGCTTGAAACACACAATATTTTTGTCAATGTTGGATGTGTTTGGACAGGGTTACGGCTGGTTTATCTGCCCTCTTCTATTTGCACTTCTGTTTAGATGTGAACTGCATTTCATTGTACTGTACTTGTTCAATGACAAAGTAGAATCTAATCTGAACTTGGTACATCTGTCGGTTTCCTCACAAGGAAACTTAAGTTGTAACGCTAAAGGCCCCGACACGCAACTCTCCTCCATCTCCCTGTGCTCCACTCACCTTCCTCTTGGCCCTACGTCTCTCTGCTCTTCTCCTGATCTTCTCCTCCTCGCTCAACTCCTCCTCGCCAGTCAGGGCCTTTCCACCAGGAGCTGGATTTTCTCGTCCTCCACAGTCCATGTCCTGTGGCTCACCCGACCCATCTAAAAACCCACAAGGAGAGAGTGACCTGTTCAATCAGGCTGTTACAGTAACAGCCCGTGCACATATCCCATCAGGCTGTTACAGTAACAGCCCGTGCACATATGCCACCAGGCTGGTACAGTAACAGCCCGTGCACGTATGCAATCAGGCTGGTACAGTAACAGCCCGTGCACATATGCCATCAGGCTGGTACAGTAACAGCCCGTGCACGTATGCAATCAGGCTGGTACAGTAACAGCCCGTGCACATATGCCATTAGGCTGGTACAGTAACAGCCCGTGCACATATGCCATCAGGCTGGTACAGTAACAGCCCGTGCACATATGCCATCAGGCTGTTACAGTAACAGCCCGTGCACATATGCCATCAGGCTGTTACAGGTTGGGTGCACCTTGGTTAAAATATTTGGGACAGAGTGTCTACAATTACTTTTTCAAACCCAAATATAGTTTCACTTTACTGATAGTATGTCAATACAGAGCTACAATGCCTGACTCAATAGAGAAAAACATGGAGTTTGTCAGAAAGCAATGGAAAGGCGAAAAGGGGGAAAGGGCAAAGGGCATTCCTCATTTCCATGCACCTTGGTCGGCCGGAGAGGTGGTGACAGTCCAAACAGATGTTCAGAGATGAAAGACTTGCGGTCCAAATGTCACCGTAGCCCCAACCACCCTACCGCCCACATGGACCCTGGGCAAAAGTAGGGCTCTACAAAGTGAATAGGACGTCATCTGTGACTCAGGAGAATATATATACCCAGAAATAGAATTGCGAACTGGCCAATCAGCAAGCCTGCAGCCTGGGTCTAAGGAATGAAGGAAACCTGATCCGCCTGGCTTCCGCAGCTAGACTCAAACTCACCCAGAGAGGAGGACCGCATGAGACCAGGAAGGAACAGAGAGGAGGACCGCATGAGACCAGGAAGGAACAGAGGAGGACCACATGAGACCAGGAAGGAACAGAGAGGAGGACCGCATGAGACCAGGAAGGAACAGAGAGGAGGACCGCATGAGACCAGGAAGGAACAGAGAGGAGGACCGCATGAGACCAGGAAGGAACAGAGAGGAGGACCGCATGAGACCAGGAAGGAACAGAGAGGAGGACCGCATGAGACCAGGAAGGAACAGAGAGGAGGACCGCATGAGACCAGGAAGGAACAGAGGAGGACCGCATGAGACCAGGAAGGAACAGAGGAGGACCGCATGAGACCAGGAAGGAACCGAGGAGGACCGCATGAGACCAGGAAGGAACAGAGAGGAGGACCGCATGAGACCAGGAAGGAACAGAGAGGAAGTGAAAGGGGAAACTAATGTGCATGTCATAAATGTCATATTACCCCCATAATCCTCGTCAACTGATCCCATTAAGCCCTACACATAATCATCTCTCAATTAAGGCAAGCCATGTCTATTTCTAGGTCCGGTACGCTACCAAATAACCTTTAACCAGCCATAACCCTGACCGCAAACCAGCCATAACCCTGGCCGCAAACCAGCCATAACCCTGGCCGCAAACCAGCCATAACCCTGGCCGCAAACCAGCCATAACCCTGGCCGCAAACCAGCCATAACCCTGGCCGCAAACCAGCCATAACCCTGGCCGCAAACCAGCCATAACCCTGTCCAAACACATCCAACATTGACGAAAACATTCTCATGGCACCTTAGCTTGGCGCCACTCCATCTTAAGGAAGTAACAGTTCTAAAGTAAGTGTGTGAAGGAGGATGTAATCACACCAGGACGTTGGCTTCACGCCGGGCTGGACAGCTAGGCCCTCATGCTATTGTTTGCTCGGACTCGCTCACACTGTTCAGTTGGGTAAAATGTATCTGATACTGAAACAGAAATTAATAGAGGACTCATTCCCAACTGGTTAGACGACATAATTTCGGTCCTACGCAATACATTGTTTCAACCGTACCACCTGTAAAGTTGGTTTACCCTCTGAACAACTGCTCCCAGATAACCGCCCATTCCCCGATCCGCAGTCACAAGACAAGGGCAGGCCATTATGAAACTGAAGTACATACTGAAAATCTCACGTTACCATTCAAAACATGTCAGCGCTGTACGCTAATCCATTGGTCAAAATGTTAGAAGTTATATTCCCACTGCTTAGTGTTGTCATCAAACATCACTGATTACACATTAGAACAAAACAACAACCAATTCAGCCTGACATAAATCGGTTTATTATTGTGAAGTTGTTCTCGTCGGCTGTTCCTCAGACTGTGGCAGGAATCCACATCATTTGGATGCCAAGACTACAGGCCACGGGTTCTCACCCAATACGCAGTTAACTGTGCACTGTTTTGAGACAAAAAGCCATAACGTTTGAAGCCTTTGTTATGGTTTACCAACAGTTAACATTTCCTATTAGTTTGGTTATGATGGAGTTGGGCCAGATTGTCAGAGCATTAATATAGTGGGGGACACTATATTAATACCCCAGCCACTCCAAACCAACTGGAAGAGTTTTGAGATGTACGGGTGGCAATGGAAGCAATTATACACAGACACCAATGGCAAACAGGCAATAATAATGATAAGAAACCATTTCCACTGTTAACAGCTGCTACGGAAACAATGAGAAATGCACAAATATCATGATCAAATAACATCTCTTTCTGTCCCTCGGATTGTGGTAGATCACATACTCCCTCCCTCCCTCCCGCCCGCTCGCTCGCTCATTTCTCTCTTCCCCTCTGCATCGCTCTGTCTTTGGGGAAGAGGAAATGAAACAGTGGCAGCGTGCCTGTGGTTTTGTTGTTACAAAGAGAAAGAGTCATCACCCCCCACATAAGATAGGTTTCTGTGATCATTGTGTTATACATAAATACACCGATATTCTATTCACTTCATCATACTTCTGTTATACTCTACAACATTCTATTATGTTCTGTTTTACACTGTACACACCTATTCAATTCTGTTTTTCCTTTACCACTAAACACAATTCAAATATTCTATAATACACTACTGTATTCTATGCCATTCTGTTCATCCCATTGCCAGACTTCAAAAGACAAGCATGTGTGCCTATCTTTTCTGACACATCCATGACTGGTGAGTGACAACCAGAGGACCTCTCAGCAGCTAAAAGACTGAGGACAATACAAATGCATGCCGCTAAACGTCATCCCTTCTGCTTACCAATGCAATGCGCCTTATTCTTCATATTGGGCACAACTTTGGGTCAGAGCGCATAGGGGGCCTAGGGCGTCATTTGGAACAAGTTAAGTTCCTAGATTTGATTGTAAAACAGCCACAGTGTCATCAGTGTGTGCAAGATGAGGACTGCAATCAAGTACATCTCATTTGTATACCTACCACAAATAGAACTGTCAGACTACACTGGGTACTTCGTGACAAGGCCAGATTGTCTGGTTTCAGACTAGTATTCTGATGGCCATCAAAGCTGTTCAACTCTAATCTTGGATATTGCAGAACTAATGTCATTGGTCAGATGCTTGGTTTGATATAGGGTTCACAGGATCTTCTGTCAGTAGTATTCATGCAATGATTCCGTTAATTCCCAGATGCCCGAATATTTTCAAAATGCAAATACAAGTACATCCAGTCTTCCGGAAGTTTGTTTATCAACTCTGTTGTTTCCTTCCAACTGTTGATCACATTCATACAGAGGTTATCAGGAACAATCAAACAGTTATCCTGTAGCAGACCAGTTGCACAGCCTAGAGCTCTGCTACTTTACAATCTGTTACCGTGGCAGAGTACTCTGACAACATGACTTCTATTCACAGTTGCAACACCTTACATCATCCCATTCCTTCAACATACCCAGACTGCAGGCACACTTCCGATGTGACAACACAATTTGCAATATCTACACCGCAAAGGCTTATTCACATGAGCTCTCACTGCATACATGTCACCTAGCGTCACCTGTGTTAACAACTAACCACTCTTGCCCTGTTTAAACTTAGGAGGACATGAGGTCTTGGCCCACACCTCCACAACTTGTACTTCTTAATATGTTCCCCCGGCACAGCCAGAAGAGGACTGGTCACCCCTCTGAGCCTGGTTCCTCTCTAGGTTTCTCCCTAAATTTCAGCCTTCTGAGGGAGTTCTTCCTAGCCAGTGAAATTCAACACTGCTGTTGTTTGCTCCTTGGGGTTACAAGCTGGGTGTTTTGTAAAAGCACTTGGTGACAACTGCTGATGTGGAAGGGCTTTGTAAATACATTTGATTGATTCTAATGCCACAAGCACACCTACAGCATCATTGCGTTTTGGTACAACAGAAGCACAGCAAAGCATAGCAGGGCTGCTCAATCCTGGAGAACTACCATCCGGGAGGTTCTCTCTTCAACCCCAGTTGTGACTAACCAGACTTTTTCCCCCCATCCAGCTCATTCTCAGAATCAGGTGTGTAAAATTAGGGTTGGATAGAAAAGCTACAGGATGGTAGATCTCGAGGAACAAGACTCAGCAGCCCTGGTGTAGAGCATGGTTCTTGCAATGCCAGGGTTACAGGTTTCTGACTCCACATGGGGAACAGGATAAAAAAATATCAACTGTACATTTATTTCCAATGGAACACAGCGTTTGCCTTGAAGTACTGTGTTGCCAAGGCAGCTACAGAGCATTTGACTTACCCATTAAATTGCAAGGCAAAAGCCTCAACGTAAATTGTAGCCAGAGCAAATGTTGTACATACCCAGATAAGATATGGAAACCATTCTGTGTGATGCCTCTCTGGGTATAACCAAGGCATAAAAACAACGAGCCTCAGTGTATCCACAGCAGCGCCATATACCTTTTATCTGTGCTTCTGCCCAAAATAAATCCAACTCTCCACATTAAATTCAGATTACCTAGCCAGTGTTTACATCTGCTTCCATCTTTCAACACACAGGGGGAAAAAAAAAAAAAGTGCCTCTGACCGGTTTCACTTAAAATGGGTGTCCAAGAAATACATAATCATCAGTGAATCATGTTCCCACAAGGAACCTCAGTTCTTTTGGCAACCCCTGCTCTTTATCCTCCTTTTCTTTTGTCATCCGCCTCCTATTTTCAGCCACTTCACTCCACCATGCACCTACAGTTCCTGACGCCTTCTGAGCAGGAACTCAATCTGCCCCACCCAGGGAAGAACTGGCGTTTGGAAAACTTTAGAAGGCCGATCAGAAATTAAAAACGTTCCAAACTCTGTCTCTTTCTCAATTAATAGACAAATATGGGTTGTATACATGTTGGTCGGACATTGATACGTTTTGCCTACTCCACACATAAAGCTATTGTTTCCAGGCAGGGTACACAGTGCTGCTCACTCCCATTGTCGCACAACAGCATTTTAAAAGATCGTTAAGAAATGCCAATTCTTCGGGAAAGTGTGTGCACATTTACACAGCTATATTGGATGCAGTTTTTGAACAATTTGTAGTTAGGACGGCCCAAACATAAATGCTTGCTCATTTGCTTTCTTGAGCAGTTCATCAGTTACCGCTCATTGAGTGCCAGTGATATGAGGTAGTTTTAGCAGCACAGGGAAGCCTGAGAGGTGAGGCCTGTAGCTGGACCTCTCTCAATAGCCTGGGGGTGATGTTAGGGACCGAACATGTGAAACACTGTTGCACACGTGATTGTAAGCCACTTTGTTCATTGTTGGTCTAGCAGAGAGCACCTTGAGAAATGCATAATCGTGATTGTTTGGAGAAGGTAGGCCTTGGCTGGCACACACTCCTCTTTGGCCTTGGCCGAGAATAGCTTCTGTTCTCTGGGGCCAGATGTGGGGCCGTCTCTTGAACACAACACTGATTAAACTAAGAGCATTCTAAATATAAGACTGTGATGATTTGTTGATTACTGGAGTCAGGTGTGTTAGCTTGCTCTCCGAAAGAGTGAACGCGAGCCTGTCCAGCAGGGAATGGAATAGCCAGTTCTTAGCAAAAAGGAATTGACTTAGAATCTCAGACTTAAAGCGGAATCTTAGACTGGGTTAACTGCATAGACCACCAGTGGAATTCGTCATCAATGTTCTCGTATGTTTTCGAGGGACATAAAGGTTCCTTTGCAAAAGTTCTGTGTTCCACACACGCAGCGCTCAGGCAAACAGGACTCTGTCCTCTGAGCTGTAGTATTCCGAACAGCACCGTGTCTGGCAATATGAAAAACAAGTCTCAGATTCCGACGACGCCTATAGGCATGTACGCACTGGCAGATAAAGCCTGAGTCATAAACAATAGCATATAAAAATAAAGTAGCTACTATGCTTGTGACATTGACAGCAAAAGCTAGGGAGCAAGCAAACCTTCCAAGGCTACAGTTCATAACGTAGGTTACATGTTTTACATGAAAAACAATATCTTGCCCGTTTTTAGCACAAAATCCCATTCGTGTACTTCGTTTTTTATAACTTGTTGCTTGTTTTAGCGACCCGTCAGCTACTACACTCGATTAGCCCCAAACATCTGTGTCATGTTAAACGTGTCCCGTGATTGAGCTACATATGTTCAGATAAGCTACTTGTTTAGTTCAAACTTTATTGTAAAGGTGCTGTGACTTTTACTCACCGCCTCCAATGCCCAGCAGTCGGCAAATGCCTCTTGTGAACTTCATCACTTCGACCATCCAGCATTATCAACAGGAATATAAATATTTTTGGAAACTAGCCTATCACTTTAAAAGTGCTTAAAATAATCAAATAGTAGGCTATTGCCAACGGTTAGACCATCGCCTGAATCGATCTTCGTTGTCCCTTCAACTGACTTTATCTGTACAGATTCCTGAATGCGGTCCAGCTAACTGATCAATGACAATGTATCCACATTTCGGAAATGATCAAGCTATCCGTCCGACCGAAATTTTGGCGAGCTACTACACAATGTTTTACGATCTCTCTCTGATTTACAAAAGCTCAGTTGATAAAAAGGTGGGAAGTGGAAATGTATCACCATGAGATAGATGCCTGTTATATCGTTTACATGCTTTTAACTGGTTGATAGACGATTGTCTGATGGCTAAAAAATCGACATTAAACTAAAACTGATCTGTCAGATTAGGTACAAATGATCTTGATACAACATAGGCTATTAGTATATTGCACAAAACAGAAGGTAACTAGATTGTTATTAAGCCAGTTTTCTAAGTAGATGATATGCGAGAACATTATGAGAGAAGTCAGAGCTCAAGGATCATAGACAAGTTTTCCACTAATTACCAATTGAAGGACCGTTCCAATTTATTTTTCCTGTGTACGTGGAAAACATAGAGAATGCTAGAAAAATAATAATGATAACTACAGAAGATTATTGTTTGGGAAAAGTCACATAATTGCTTACAATTATAATTAATTGGCTGATCCCTTCAATAAAAAAAAAAAAGTCCAAACTAGTTTGGACCACCTTAAAATTATTGAAAACCCTCAATATCCATTTCCATGCAAAACTGATTTTATTCATCGAGAGTGGTTTATCTAACTCTATGGTGATATACCTGGTACCGTATTGTGTGGTGTAATGCCGCGTAAAAAATATAATTTGCTTGACCGCAACGTTTCCTGCATGTTGGCATTTGTTTGCCAGGCCTTTCTCTTAAAGGACCGACGTAATAATGAAACTTAGATATTATCTGAACTGGAATATCTTCAAATGAAAAATGTAACTTGCAATAAGCAGACGATTGCAGTACTAATTAAATTAAAAACATTTAGTTCATGGATTTCAGAGTAGCTGTGAAATGAAATGTTTTATAAGTTAATTAATTTAGAATTGTAATCCAATTTAAAAGTTAATTCATGAATTAACTTTTAAATTGGATTACAGTTCTAATATACATTTCATGTATATATATTAATATAATGGACTGATGTAAATATATACGTATATCCATTATTTTAATATAAATACATATATATATATATATATGTATATATATCATTTATGAATATAGAGTCGTTTAGCTGTGCCTATCAACCTTTTGGTGAAAAAGATGAATTAAAAAATTAGACCATTATTTCAACATTGGTGTATTTCAGCATAGTTTCTGTCTGTCTCAGTATCACGTGAAACAAGTAAAAGCAAAAGGTCCACTGATACACAACTTCAGTCAGTAGGGGGAGTTACTTTTCTTGGACTAAAAGGAGGAAAATAATAAGCTGTATTGGAGAGTTTCTACAGAGGTTTAATATAACAAATTCAATGGCATTTTGCCACAGCGGCCTACGCAAGCCTTCTGTGGTGTGGCTTGCTGGTGAAAATTGTTTCAAAAGCTACAGCTGACACAAAGGATGTGGGAGCAACAATGGTATTATATGGATATTAATTAGACAGATCCTTGTTCGTGTGTGTGTGTGTGTCATTGTGTCCCACAGCATAGGCACTGTCACACCTCACAAAGCTTCCACGGTTAGATGGGAAAATTATTTGGTAGTAACAGAACACCACAGTGTTTAAAGGACAACACACAACCCATGCTGAATGCCGCGGCACACAGAACTCATGGTCTTATTGGTAGAACCTTACTGTGGGGATGAGAGAGACTGGCATGCGAAATACAACGTGTTGATTATGGCCTTGTGTGTTGTTACCTTCTGGCCGGTAAAGGTTCTGACCTTTGCTAGTAAAGCAGGGCTTAGAAATTTGGAAATGTAGTATAACTTGTGATCTAAATATGTAACCGTGGCTATTTAACGGTACATGAGGAAGAGTTTATAAAACAATTCTGTCATTGCTATGGCAGGATTTTGGATTGGCTAGGACGATGGTTTTCGTGGTTTAACCGTTACAGCATGCTGACAGCGATGTGATAGGCTGCAAAGGAATACAGGAAGTGTTTGCTGTCACAGCACAAAACCAGTGTTTGAGTGGAAAATAAGCTCCTAACAGCTATAACGTTTGCTACAGCAGAAGAATGTGTTATCTGTGTTTGCAATCAAGGACCACTTTGTAGTTATTAGGCTACAGTGTTCTCATGGGAACCCATGCAGATCTTTGGCGTTTGAATGACATTTAACCAAAAGTAAAGTGCTATTAAAATGAAATTAGAGCTGCTGGAGAAACTAATTTGGCTTGAGGGAAAACGTATTTTGTTGTGAATATTGTTATATTAATGGTGTAATGAAATAAGACACTGAAAATATTAAAATATCGTACATTACTACCAAACTACATCCATTTCCAAAGTTTCACTTACAGCCGCGTCGATACATACTGAGAAAAGAAAAGACTCACTCAAGCACATTGTTTAAATTTTGTCAACAATTTATAACTTTAAAATTCCACTGTGAAACTACGCCCACAAATTACGTATACGCCAATTGCTGGATATTTAATACTGACAGACACACCTTTCAAACCAATAGAATTCTGCAATCTGACTACACTCGACCAATCAGAGGCGTGTGATAGAAATGGGCGATAGCAAGCTGCTAGCGCATTTTGAGAAGGAGGATACCGGATCCATCGATGCTTGTCTTTTTAAAGACTCAATTTGATATTTATTTCCTTTATACCTGCTGATCTATTCCTTTTAACGATGGTTTCTCACTCGCTCGCGCTGCCGATGATCTGTTTTACAACGTTATGGGCGCTTGTGGGAATCGTAGCACCCTTTTTCGTTCCTAAAGGACCAAACCGAGGGTACACCAATTCTACCTTTATCCATTCAAACGCCAGCAGCACAGAAAATGTTTTTCGTAATATGGTCTTTTTTTTCTATTATGCTTTACGCCATTACATTTGGAACCAAGACAATATCTTGTTATTGTTAGGATATGTTTCTATATGTGCCTCGGGTTTGTGATAAATGAATGATCAGGATGACAGTAGGCCCTCGGTCGCCTCTCCGCGTCACGATGCATCTGTCAATCCTGCAATTGCCCGCTCGCAAATGCAGTTGTCCGGTATAACGCAGCTCAAAGTTATCATTGACACTAAATAGTCACTGACGGTGTTTGTGTATGTATGTATGTATGTGTGTGCCCGCGCGCGTGTGGGAGGATTCCTAATATGTTTTGTTGTATCAACGTGTGGACTGTACCTCCTCTGTTGCAGGGTTGTCATCACTAGTCTGATTTTGACTGCTGTCTGCTGCTGGTTATTGTGAGTATGGGTGGGCGGGGATTTGTTGCTGCACAGTCCTTATTTCAATTTTTTACTTTTATTATCACATTATTAAAGACATACAGTATTTCATAACTAGAGAAATTGTGTGTGTGTGTGTGTGTGTGTGCGTCCGCGCGCATGCACGCTTTAATGTGTGTGTGCTCGCACTTGTGTGCCCCAGCTGGCTGATTGCGATTCTGGCCCAGGCCAACCCTTTGTTTGGACCTCAGCTGAAGAACGAGACCATCTGGTACCTTCGGTACTTCTGGGAATAATACCAGGTCAGTAACACACACACACACACACACACACACACAGGAATCCTCTGTTAACACCTCTGTAATAAAACAAGGCAAGAATTAGATTTTGGCACTAGGTTCTGTTAATTCACATTTACATAGCACTGTAGTGATTTAGCACACACTCTTATCCGGAGCAGGTAGTGTTCCTCCGGGATAGCGAACCGCCAGAGTGAACGTCAGTCGCTGAGGTAATTAAAATGTAGACTGTGAGCACGGTATAATTTACCTGTCCCCCTGGAAGAAAGGAAAACAACACTTTAACAGGTGGTGGATGTGAATGTTACTGAGGCTATGAAATGCCAACGGATAAGATGAAGCCCCATCAGTGAGTAGCTGCAATGAATGTGTGGAAGGAGAGAAGGAGAGGCTCATCTTAAAGTGTTTGAGGAATCTGATGCACACTCAGGTTCCCTGTCCACGTGTATATTTAAGCAGTAAGGCAGGGGTTGTGGTATATGGCCAATACACCATGTCTATATGCTGTTCTTAGGCACGACACATCAAGGAGTGCCTGGACCCAGCACTCAGCCATGGTATATTTGCAATATAACACAAACCCCTGAGATTCCTTATTTCTCTTATGAAGCTGTTACCAACGATATTAGAACACTACATAATAGCGTGATGTCATCAGAATTCAGATTTCAAACCACTCAGATTATATAGCATGGCATTTATAAGCTTGAATAAGTATTCATGATTGCTCACGAAAAACCTCTCTCTCACTCTTTCACTCTCTGTCTCTTCAGGGTAACACCCTCTGTGGTGACATCGTAAGATCTCCATTCCCTCCATCCATCCTGGACTGGGTTCCTCAACACTATTCCATTCCTCCACCCCAACATCTTTGTTACGTCACAGCAACGTTCTCAGTGTTGTGCATTGCCGTAGAAGCCACCTGCATTTAACGCGGATGTTGGAGAATCTTCAACAGTCATGTTGTTTTTATGTTGGGATTCAATCTGTGACAATAACTAATGCATAATACTACTTCGGTAGAAAAGTAGTTGTAACACTAAATAACATTATGTAAGGATTATATTGTATAGCGCTATGTAAGGATTATTGTATAGAGCTATGGTAAGGATTATATTATATAACACTATGTAAGGATTATATTATATAGCGCTATGTAAGGATTATTGTATAGAGCTATGGTAAGGATTATATTATATAACGCTATGTAAGGATTATATTATATAGCGCTATGTAAGGATTATTTGACATAGCGCTATGTAAGAATTATATTGAACTTGTGCAGTATGTCATAAGGGTAGCGGGTTCATTTCAATTGAAGGTAGTTCATTCAGGAAGACACTATTTTATGGTTTTATTTGTACAACATTCTATTTATTGTACTGCAGATATGAAAGGTGTATAAAACTCGAAATACATAATACAGTTTTACGTTATCCTTAAGTATTTTATTATTTTTGTGGAAAACAATGTTTGTATAATGCACTGGAAGGTATTAGCTGAAACAGACAATGTTCACTGGAAAGCCCATAGATGACCCTCCCACACTTTTGGCTACAGTGAAAAAGTGTTGAGATTTACTTTAACTGATTTTTTTTTTAATTATGTTTACTGTACATGGTGTTGTTACAATTACGTAAAGAGTTGTTATTGTTATTAGAAAGTGTTAATTCAATTTCTGTATTTATTTTAACTGACGTCCTGGCTCTTAAACTGGTTGACTGTTACATTATGATGTCAGTGACTGCGTATTTTCATTGAGTAATGCTTTGTGTAAATGCTCGTTCTTCATCTGGCGTAATTGGCTGGCCTGCGGCCATGGAAAGCACGCTACAATCCAGGGCCCCTCTCCATTTTCAAGTTCCTCTCCTGGATGGCCGTGGTCCTCCTAGGCTAAAAATATGTCGGTAGCTTTCTTTTAATTCCCATGTTGAAGAACCTGGTTGGAGGATCCCTACTGATTTCAGGAATCCTTGGTGTTACCATGGTAATCACAGCGAGTATCCGCGTGGGTCGTTGACCACAGCGCTAATACCCTTTTCCGCTCGGATGAGAGTCAATTCCATTTCGGCATCTAACTCTCGTGAATTCGGGAACTCAAGTGAAAACCAACGGCTTTGGAAAGGCACAGAAATGCTGGCTGCTGTATAGACCCCCCCTCTCATGTAAACAATGTGTGTTTCTTTTTGTAGGAAGGCACCTTAGCTCCAGCCATCACAACCTGCTCTGCCAGCCCCCCCCCCCCCCCCACCCCCCTTAGAGAGAAGCCATCTTAGCACGAGTGCCAGTATTTTGTTTGTGCTGTCAAGGCAAGTCTTTGTCATTCGCTGTCTTACAGAATGTAGTTCCAGCATTGTTGGGAAGTTGGAAAGGGCACAAACAAATGTGGAACCAGGCCAGGGTCACCTGTCTCTGAGGAGGCTTTTTCCTCAGCTCTGCCAAAAAAAAGTTCAGAAAGAAAAATCTAAATACAGCTACTTTTGAGAAAGACCAAATTATGTTGTACTTTCCTTTAAGCCATCTTGATTGTTGTGGTGGCGTGGCGGTTTGCATGGCAGAGGGGTCGACGGCAATTGAAAAAACCTAAGCTTGGGCTTCAACTCGAAAAAACGACTAATTCCTTGTGGTCACCATGGAAACATTGAGCATGTACTGTATATGGGGGGTGTTGGTGATACTGGGGGGGAAAAGCAGCCGATTTATACATGGCTTTGGGGAAAGTGACCCAGGTTGTGTGTGTGATGTTATGTGTAGGTGTGTGCTGTGACATTGTCCACTGTTCTGAATCCCACAGTAAAACTGTTTAAATGTCTGGAATACAGTTGTCATCTCTCTCTGTTTCTATCAGTGTTCTGATGCCTTTCAAACTTTAGTTCGATAAAGGTGATCTACCAGAAGGTCACGTTATTTGGATGAATCCTCAAAATGTGATATTGCTTCCTCTTCAGCCCATACTGGATAGTGGTCTATGTATAGTGTATCCACACGCACACACCCACCCAAAAATATGCATACGTGCACAATTATTTTTCTCTCAAATTCGTGATTAGGGATCTGCTTCACCACAACGGCACCCAGCGGATCTGGGATGCGTGTCTGCCGGAGAACATCCAATGCCAATCTGGTTCTTATCACACTGTGTTGATCGATCAGAAATTTTAGACGTAATACTTGCACTCCGGGAGGAATGCGCTCCCCACCTTTCGACCTCCGTTGCGGTCATTGGTGCCCAAGCCGTTACAGGTTTTTGTGTTCAGATGTTCTTATTAAATATGCACTAAAGGACAGAAACTGATTTCTCCAGCGAGCAAATTAATTGCCACCAACGTTTGACCTTTTTGGATCGGGGTTTTTCAAACCAGTGACCTTTCGGTGGCCTGCCCTCAACCACTCACTGACACCCCTGCCGTTCTGAGCCCTGTTCTCTACCATTTATTGTCAAAATTTGACTTCCTGTTCAGGATAATGACATAACCCAGTGGATAAGGTTAAGGGGCTGCTTGTGTTCGACAACGGGAACAAAGAACAGCGTGTGAGGTCGTGACCAGTGGTGTAGTGGTGCCCGGAGAAGTGGGTATACTGTAATCAGGGGCTTAGAATTAGGAGGGTGGGGGGTGTCATGACCCCCCCCCAATATTACAGACAGGTCAATGTGACCCTCCTGGAAAATCCTGGGATTTTGCTAATGACTAATAATTGTATCCTAATTTAGTTACTTGGTGTTTGGTAATGAAGTGCAAATCATCACAATACTGCAGATTTAGTTTATGCGCGAAAAAGCTACGGATATCTTAGATTTTAACCCTTTTCGAGTAATTACCATTTATTTTTCAACAATGTTTTGAAGCAATTAAAAACATGAATAAAACACAAATAACATAACAGGCATTCTGGATGATCGAGGTTTATTGGATTAATTGGAATGACTGAATATCTTTAGCATGTAGAGATGCCCAATCATATTGAAGTAAAAAGCAATGGTTTAGAAACCCATTTCCAAAGACACTGTAGACTACACAACCCATAAGTTAAAATTCGAATTCTGTTTTTGGCCAGCTATGTAAACTCTAACAATGATTGATCCCGCAAAAGCTGTTCAGTTGGTTATAGACTATTCCTATTTGTTTTCCAATGCCTCTGAATATGAAAGTAATCTAAAAGTAATTCAAATTAATCAGATTACGTTACTGAGTTTGAGTAATCAAAAAGTTACATTACTGATTACAAATGTGGACAGGTAACTTGTAACTGTAACGGATTACATTTAAAAAGTAACCTACATAACCCTGTGTACACATACCACCGGGAAAAGCTGAATCTATAGGCCACAGGTGATCATGTGACAAGGAATTGAGCCCAGTACCTGGTATGTGATGGGCAGTGGCAGCAGATAAGATACGTTCCTCCTTTCTTTATCAGAACACAGGGAGCATCCGTTGACAGAGCGCGGAGGAAAGGCAAACAATAACGATGAGGAAGGACTAGTTGTTCTCCGCTGTGTGGCACGTGGGTTAAAACTACAAACAGGTAAATGTTGTGTGTCATTGTAAGCGGCAACATGCGTGTCAACTGCTGCCTCCGGTCAAGCACCCAGAAGGTCGGTTTTTGGTAGGAGAGCTTGTCTTTTGGGTGTGATATTTTCTTATGAAGTGGATGGGGAGAAACACTGTGTGAGAGTTGGTCAGGGGCTGGTATAATTCATCAACAGCGAGTTTCCTCAGATTAACGTGTGACTGATCTTAAAATAGAGCTGCAGCTGATTAAAATGGACGTTTTGACCGTTAAAATGAACATAATGCTATGGGCATATGAAGCGGCTAGCTCGTGGGCTACAGAGAGAGAGAGAGAGAGAGAGAGAGAACAAATTGACCCATTTGTGCCATGAAGTAGATTTGGGATTAGAGCATTACATAAAATTACAGGCAGTCCCTCATCATCTGGGATCAGGAAGTGGAGATAACAGCTATGGGATTGCTGCTGTGAAGGGGATATAGAAAATACTGGTGTCTACAATATCACCCTATTCCCTGTGTAGTTTCCAACCTTTCACCAAGACCCTGGTTAGAAGGGCACCCCATCAGGGATACAGTTACTTTCAGATGGTTACTCATCACAATTTAAAAGAACCGTACTATAAAAGACTAATCTGAGTGTTGGACAAGGGAATCGCACTCTTCATATTAAATGTTACTGTTTTAGCTGGGTTATTGAAGATTCACATGCTATCTGACACAGAACAGACTCAAGGCCCCTTCTTTTCAGCCAATCGCCAGGCCGGAATGGGCATCTGGCCTCTGCTGCTGCCAAGCACTGTACTTCAGAGTGTTCAGAACCTTAAGACGAGGAAGATGCAACGTTTCGGCAGAAACCAAGTGTACAGGGTTTTCTATTTTACACAGATAATCAACAGTAAAACTAAAAGCGAATCTTAATTTGTCAAATGATACTTTAACAACAAGCACTGACCAAGACAAATGTTTACTTGACCTTTTCTATAAATTAAGAGTAAAAAAACGCCATTCTACTAGCATTACTTTGGGTTGTATATGACTGGTATGTCCTGGAAACATCGTCAGTCTGTAACGGCAGCTGAGATGAGATGTTGTTTTTATACAAATATTATACAACCCAAATAATAATTTTCATAATAAGCTAAATCCTGAGTGTAACTTTGTTTCCTGTTCTCCCATACACATTCTCTCTGTCTCTCTCTCTCTCACACACGCACAGACACACACACATAAAGCTGTTCTACAGTGGCTCTCTGAAGCATTCTCTGAAGTGGCTCTCTGAAGCATTCTCTGAAGTGGCTCTCTGAAGCATTCTCTGAAGTGGCTCTCTGAAGCATTCTCTGAAGTGGCTCTCTGAAGCATTCTCTGAAGTGGCTCTCTGAAGCATTCTCTGAAGTGGCTCTCTGAAGCATTTTTCCATATTTTATTGTGTTACAATATAAAATAAAGTTTTTGCCACTGATCAACACAAAAACGTGATGATGTCAAAGAGAAAAAATTCTTCAAATTGTTCAAATATATTATAAATAAAAACGGAATGTTTTCGCATTCTCCCCGTTAGCTATTACTCCCCTGAATTGGTTGTAGTGGAACCACTCATCTTCAGAAGTAACAAAAATAGTTAAATGGAGTCTACCTTTGTGCAATTAAGGTGTTTGAAATGATTTTGTTTCTGGGTGGTCCCACAGCTGGTAAGTACAATTCCTAACAAAACTAAATCTTGAAGACCAAGGAACATTCATAGAAGATCCAGATTTATTATTTTTGTAATCATCAATCAAGGATAGGATATGAGAGCATTTCCAATTCAAACAGGTAAATGTTTGAAATGTTTAAAGTCCATTACTTAGCAATGGAGAGAATGTTGCACAACAGTGTTTCTGTCTACAACGGGCTGTCGTCAAAAACTGAGTATCTTGGTGGACTGCCTAGTCAGGCCTATGGCCTGACTAGTTATAGTTGAGCTGGGAGACACTGTGCATTCTGCAACAACAGCGCGCTTACTTCACAAAAGTAGCCTTCGAGGGAGAGCGGCATAAAAACATCCCCCTGATAACACCATCCTTACTGTGGAGCATGGAGGTGGCAGCATCATGCAATGGGGATGCTTCTCTGTGAAAGGGACTGGGAGACTGGACAGGATTGAGGGATGGATGAATAAAGCAAAATACAAAGAGATTTTCGAAGAAAATCTGATCCGGAGGGCAAAGGAACTCAGACTGGGGTGAGGATTTATCTTTCAGGATGAAAATGACCCAAAGCACACAGCTTTGTGAATGTCCTTGAGCAGGTCAGTCAAAGCTCGGACCATAATCCAATTGAGAATGTATGAAAAGAGTTTAAAGTTGCTGTTCACCAAAGGTCCACATCCAACTTGATGGCGTTTGAGCAATTTTCAACAAATAACAGGCGAACATTGCTGTGCCCAGATGTACAAAGCTAGAAGAGACTTATACAAATAGACTTATGGCAGTAATTGCTGCATGCCAAAGGTGCCTCTAACCAAATATTGACTTAAATTAGTAAATACTTAAGCAATACACTATTTTATGTTTTGCTTTTGTTATTAATTTAGAACAATTACTAGATATAATTTTTCACTTTGACATTATGGACCTTTTAGCGTTGATCATTGTCAAAAATCCCTAAATTCATTTTCATGTCATGTTGTAACATAATCAAGTCCAAGGGGGATGAACGCTTTGAGAGCCACTGTATAATTCAATCTTATTTAACTTGACGTTCTGCACACACACTGGCATATGTCAACCTAATTTCATTTAAATGTGAGCATTAGCAAAGCTTTAACAGGCTACGTTCAACGTACTTGACTGTGTGTACAGCGTAGAGATAAATATTCCCACATGCGGCAGAGTAGTCATTATTTTTTCATCTAAACATTTGAATAGAAACCTGACCTACATTCTGCGATTTAATGTAGGCCTAATTATCTCCCTATAGCGCTGCGAAAAGCAGCCGAACTCCCCCGTAGGCTGCAGTTCATCGGGTTCGTACCCTCATTCCTCACGATGTCCTTAAACACGGGTCACGTGAACCCGCACCAGCTCTGACGTAGTGTTTCGTCGAATCCCTGCCATATCCTTTGTAATTTAACTGTAGCGCTGCCGTGAACTCGTATGCCCTTCGTGCTGCAAGACCTTGTGTTTACAAACTGACATTTTCCATTTTAGATCAGTCCTCCGGTAACCGAGGGCGCGTGTCTCGGTTCTTTCGCTTTATGAAGGGAGAACATTTAGAAATGTTACCATTTAGCCTATCCATCGATAAGTAAATATGACAAAAATAACTAAAACTTATATTACCCGATTAGTACAAAGCACACGCCTTCTCTCCTCCCACCAAAAAGCGGACAAGAAAACTAAAATATTATCATTCCACCGAAAACAAGAAAGTAGCCTAGACTAAGCTACCGGTTTTTTCTTTTTTCTTTGTCATACGGGAGACACCATGTCATTCGTAAGGGGGTTAGGCAGTTTCGTGGAGAGGAGTAAGTTATTCACAAGCTTCTAGAAAATATAATTCGCTTTATATTTAAGGGATGATTCAGGCAATTATCGAACATGTATCAGTGTTGTCTAGACTCATTTCAGAAACGGCTTTTTGGGATCAGTCAATATTTGTTACAGCATTTGGTGTCCCTCTTTGATCCATTATGGACTAGCTCGATACCAGCTGTTTAAAACTAACTTCCTTTTTGTGGGGATAAATAATGTGTATGCTGTGTGTCTGTTATCATTGTCGCTGAATTATCCCACTTGGAGGTGCGTAATAATCTCTGGAACGTTGAAGCCACAAGGCAGACATTTTACATTGGTCTGGATCGGTAACCTTGTAGCCTAGGCTACTTGTCTCGAGAGTTCTTTGAAGGGGACACGGACGACACCTAATAAGGTAGCCTATAGCTAGGCTATAGCTAGACAATTTAGCATTGTAATTTACTGAAGTTGGTAGTTATCTTCTCTGGGTCCCCCCTCGTAGTTTTGTTACTTATGTGCGCTGTTCTTTTGTTTGCTGTCAATTTTAGAGCCGATACAGAGCCTTTTGTAGGAATGAAGTGTATTCGGTTGCATCTTAAGAGCTGTACATAGCCTACTATTTGACCTGAAAAACCTTTCAACTTTGGCCGTAGACTGTCACTGTCAAATACAAGTTTGTTATTGTAGCCTGTAAATAGTCAGGTGGAGGAAAGAAGGGGGGGAAAGAGGTAACTTCTATCGAAATACTGTATCCTACTTGTAACACTTTTAGGTCATGAGTGTATATCAATTACACTGTCATGTATGTTGGAGGCAAAGCCACTCCTTTAACCCTATCTGAATTTGTTTTTTTTTCCGCTCCATATTAACAATTAATAACGAACATCCGGTGGTGGTGGTGGTGACTGCTGCGCCCCAAATTTGTTTTTTTTTTGGTGGTGTGCGCGAGAATATTTAGGGATTATCCTGGTCTGGAAATTTAGTTTCTTCAGATTAATCCGGTACGTTCAATGTTGATATTTCGTGTGAATACTGTTTATTGGAAACATTCTTTGCAATGTAGTGTGAGATTGCCTTGCGCGAGCGCAGCGGTGGGTTTTCAGGGCTCGTGTGCTCTCTCTCCCTGGCTCTCTCTTATGCCATGCGGGACACTGCCATGGCACCCTCTCTAGACGATTCTTTATCTTTGTTGTGCAGTGATCATCCAGCGGTGCACACAGACCAGGCAACCGTTTGCTCAAGAAGACGATGACACAAGTTCACATTTTGAGGGGTTTTGTGATTGGTTTTACGGTTGTGAGATTACGAAGAGCCAATTTAAGGAGAAATCGGAGGGGCATGGGAAGGGTAGTGGGTGAGACATAAATGGGGTTACTTGTTTCTCTTATTTTGTGAGAAATAAACGAGGGAAACGAACTAGGGCGAACGCTCTGTTTTCGTTATAAAATAAACACCAGCCTTGTGAGAAGACCTGCTATTCGTTGACATGGTTTAGAGAAATATCCGAAATGAATCGATTTTTCCAAGCAGACATGGGTCGGACATCTTAATTTGGCAAATTGGCTTCCCAGACGATCTCACTGAGCTGCCAGCCTCGGGTCTCGGCTCCCGGCTCCATATCACTGGGTGGCGAAGTGGGTCTGTTGCACACGCTGATATAACTGGCTGGTCTGTGTCCTTAAGACAGCACTTTATTTGCGACTTCGTTGATTTAAATGCGTGAATGTACTCTATCTCTCTATGTCTTTGTATATATGTATGCTTGTATATGTACAGTGGTCTATATATATGCGTGTGTAGACTAGGCATTGAGTAGCAAATATACAGTTGTTAGTATACCTAATGGTCTGAAGTACATAGAAAGTGTACTCAACTGAGTAGACCTATATCTGGGTCAATCCGATATCTCACGTTAACCTTATTATAGATTCGTAAAATCTAAAAAAGTCCGTGGCAACAATGCGTGTTTATATTTGAGCATTGTGTTAGGTACAGGTGTATATCACTTAATCTATAAGGGAATTAAAACCAGGCTAATTTAAAACTGATGTGGATGATGAACAGTGGAAATGAAGCTACAACAATTTAGGGGAAAAACAATGAAACGAGCTAATGGGCGGATTGAGTCCCTCAAGACTCATTCAAATGACAAGTCATTGGTCTTTAGTCACTAGAATCACTGCAATAGAAGTCCCCCTTAATAGTTATATTTATTAATAGTGAGAGTAATATGTATATTATTAATAAATATCTGGTTGACATTACTTTTTTGCCTAGCTGGGCATGGCCTTGTATGGTTCTGCGTTGCAAATGCCATCATGTTCCCTTTTACATTGCACTTCTTCACAAGGGAACAGAGGTTCATTAAAACGTTAATAGCTTCATGGAGATGGGAACCTTACCAACCGCACCTGATCCATGTCCTGGGTGTTTATTTGTGGCCTGCTGGATCAATAATCATGATCTGCTCTCATTCAGGTCCGTTCATGTTCCAAAGGCCAAAGCCGATCCTAGATAGAAACATTCCTACTGTTAGTGGATTATTTGTTTTGTGATTAGACCTTGGAGTTCCCTCATTTGACTGTGTCATTTGAGTGTCCTTCAGGTCCGTTTATGTGCAGCTGTTCTGTTATGGATAGAGGTCTTGCATGTAGAGTAGAGACGCCGACACAAGGTCCGTTGCGTTCTTCACTTTGTGATGAAGGTTGGGTTCTTAGCGCAGGTGAAACGGATCTGAGATCTGTTTCTGGGTTCCCTGTTGAGGTCACTACTTATAGCCTTGGTGTTTAGCTCGGGCCGAAAGCAGTGCTTCATATAGGGAATGGATAACCAAACTAACACCCTGTCATGGTTTATAGTGGGATGAGTGTCCACTGGTGTGGGTGGATTCGCGCGCCGACGTCACCCACTGTTGTGGTTTGGCTAAAACCACAGATGTCAGCCACCCAACTATATCGCAGCATTTGCATGTAACTGAGTCCCGCTTGGGTGCTCCAGCTCACAGTTTTCGACGTGGCTAAATAATGATATGTGTTTGACATGGTACACCAGATCGCCCACGCCGGTCACTGCTCAACCCGACCGAGGAGTGCGTGTGGAGTCCGCGTGGTTGTGGAATGATGTGCTACTTGGGCCAGAGCTCCAGTTTGTGTCCAGCTTGTGGATTTTTATTTTTTTGGTAAGGATGTGTTTATTATGTTGTGATTGGTTGTCGGGTGCCCTTTGGACGCAGGCTATGTTAAGTCAACACTGAATAAATGATTGACCGATTGCCGTGGGCCATAGGGGCAGGAAACGCAATCAGGAGCCAGACCACGCGTTTGTATTCAATTCTATCGATCTCGGGCAGTTATACTCACACCTCACTCTCTCTCTCATTCTCCCTCTCTTAAGTACCCAAGACGTTTTAGATTAGCTGAAGCCCAGGACGGATCAAGCAGAGGTTTCCAAGCTACAGCCCTACAGCACTTTAGTAGGCTACGGCAGAGTTTAGGCAGTCGCTGTAGTTGCATGCATGAAGCACGGTGTCTGGCCGGCCAAAATGCACGTCTGGTGTTGACATCCTATGGCCATGAGCAATGGCACCCTCTTCCTTACAAAGTGCCCTGCTTTTGACCGGGGCTTATGGGAAGCTATGTAGGAAATAGGGTGCCTTTTGGGCCGTATCCTAAATTCACACCGCAGTCTAAATTCACACCGCAGTAACCACAGCAACAGCTTTGATGTACAGCGACAGAAGGATAAATGGAGACACCGCACAGTGTCACTAGCACAGGGGTCGGCGGGAGGTCACGTGGCTTCTGATTGGCTAAAGGCCGGTGTTGCGCAACGTGATGTCAAGACATGGAATCTCGCACAGTTAGCTGTAGCCTGTCTTTGTTTAGACGCGCGCGCGCGCACACATGCAAATGCACACGTTGTTTCCTCATTCTTGTGTGCCTCGGGCTCGCTCTGCAGCAGTGTGGCGTGGTGTGGTAGTTTCGATTATCTTTGGACGGTTTTTACTTAGTCTGATCTTAGATCTGCTCGCAGGGGCACATGCTGTCCTTGCCAACACCACAGCTTGTTGTGTGTGTGTGTGTGTGTGTGTGTGTGTGTGTGTGTGTGTGTGTGTGTGTGTGTGTGTGTGTGTGTGTGTGTGTGTGTGTGTGTGTGTGTGTGTGTGTGTGTGTGTGTGTGTGTGTGTGTGTGTGTGTGTGTGTGTGTGTGTGTGTGTGTGTGTGTGTGTGTGTGTGTGTGTGTGTGTGTGTGTGTGTGTGTGTGTGTGTGTGTGTGTGTGTGTGTGTGTGTGTGTGTGTGTGTGTGTGTGTGTGTGTGTGTGTGTGTGTGTGTGTGTGTGTGTGTGTGTGTGTGTGTGTGTGTGTGTGTGTGTGTGTGTGTGTGTGTGTGTGTTTTGTGTCTCATGTTGTTTCACGCGGTAACGTCATCCCTCTGTAGTGAAGTGCTGTGTTAAAGATGAGTGCTCTCAGACTACAGGCTAAGGTAATGGGCGGGTCCCATCCGTCTGAAAGGACTCCGGATGCATTCCATTTCGTATGCATCTGGTGCACTTCATCTGGTGCACTTCATCTGGTGCACTTCATCTGGTGCATGTTTTTGGAGTCTCTGGGCATCTCTCAGTAGTAATTATAACATTTCTAAAATAGTTTTCCCCCGTTTGACCGTAGCCAAAAAAACAGTGTTTGTCTTTTTATATGGCTTTCCCTCTATGCATGTTTCTATTGCTGGTGTGACGTGTGAGCATTTGAAGTGAGTTACCTTCTAAACAGCATAATGTGTATCGCTATAGTTAGCATTGATGTTTGCTCATTCTCATCTGCACTGATGCTTAACGTGTGGTCAGTTGTTTGTTAATATTAGTGCAGACGAAGCAAAGCAGAGATCCATAAACCCGTGTGGCCAGTTTCCCGGCTATTAAATCTCCATTGAGAGACGTTCCCGGGTGAGGCCTCTGTGTCCGAGGAACCTGACCCTTTTATGTGTGTCATTAGGTGATTGGTCCAACCAAGAGCTCCCCCAAACACACGTGTGTATCTCTCTCTGTCTCTTCTCCCCCATATAGCGGTCGAGGACTAAGCCGCAGCGAGCGCGTCTTGTGATGTGAAGTGTGTCTGTCGACCTTTAAGCATTGACCTCTCACCCCTGACCTCTTACCTTGTGAGGTCACAGATGGTCCATATTTGGCCTGACCCAGGAGACGCCGTCTTCCTCGTCCTCCAGCGTACCAAACCGGGACAGCAGTGGGTCGCGGCGTGTCACAGCTGAACGTGCACCCTGAACACCCAACACCACCCTCCACCTCGGGCATGCCTCAGGTGAGGAACCCCCGTCTTCCCCCCGACAAAATGTTCCGCCACACCGAACAGTGTTTTTAGAGTACCGGTTGGTACCGGTTGGTTATTACGTATTTAGAATGCTCGTCCCGGGATGGAATTTGATGCTACTGCAGATGGTGTTCTTCAGAGTAATGTGTGTTTGTGTTTGTGTGTGTGTGTGTGTTCTAGCCGGGCATGAATGGGATGGAGCCTGCATTTGGCGAGGCATATGGGAGCCGGAGTTGTTTCCTGAGCCACTACCCCCTGGCAGTCTCTCCCCTGGGGGGCAGGACTGAATATGACCAGGTACGTGACTGGACTACCTGAAACACGCTTTCAATGCATCAGTATAGCATGCCGGGTGCGTTTGTGTGTTGTTTATTAAAAAAAACATCTATTGATTCCTGTTGTTGTCCTCTGGTAATGTAACTGTTCTGAACATTAGGACTCAGGGTCTTGTCATGGTCGAGTTGGTTGGTTTGTCTTCCTAAGAGAAGCCGTGTTTGGACCACCGTGTGTGACCGACGTTAAGAACCTTCTGTGTTCTCTGGATCTCATCACTGTCCTTCCGCCCCATCTTCCTTTCCAATCCCAGAGCGTGCTCCTGACATTGGGCTCCCCAGCGACGCCGCGGAAACGGCCCTTCGAGTTGCTAAGCGACCTGGTGGACGATGGGGGCTTTGGTGAGGAGCTGCACACGGAGCGCTGGGATGTTTCGGCGCTGGACGACATCACGCGCTACACCAAGCTGGGCCTCGGGGGGGAGCTGGCTAGTGCGGAGGACGCCGTGCTAATGGGCCGCTGGGGCGGGACCAGGGAGGAGGAGGAGGAGGAAGAGGAGGAGAGGAGGAAGAGGAAGGCACAGGCCCTAGCTCAGCAGACGTCGCATGTAACCGTGACGACTGTAACACATCTCCACGGAAACGACGTCACAATGACCCCCGACCCCTGCCTAGGCCGGGCCCAGAGAGGAAGGGTGGACAAAGAGGGTCTGGATGTTCCCATAGAGACGGAGTTGGGGGCAGTCAAAGGAGACGCACCGGCCGGGGGAAGGAGGATCCCTACAGTGGAGGTGTACCAGGTGGCTGAGAAGGAGGTTGCCACGGAGGCATCTGTCGCAAGGGCTGAGGTCGTAGCCACGGTGACGGACACGTCTGGGATTCTTCCCAGGGGGTCAGTGTTGGAGCACAACTACTCTCTGACCCAGGGGGGAGACCGACCCAGCTCTGAGACTGAGACAGAGGAGGAGGAAGAGGGGGTGGGGCAGATAGAGAAGAGGGGGGAGGAGGTATTAGTGGTGGAGGAAGAGGAGGAGGAGGAGGAGGAAGAAGAAGAAGAAGAGGAGGAAGAGGAGGAGGAAGAGGATGGTGCAGGAGATGAGACCACGGTGGAAGCAGAACTTTCCAGCTCATCCGAAACTGAATGTGGTGAGTTGTGGAGTTCTGGAAGTCTGAGTCTGTTGTCTGGAATGTCTCAAGTGCTACATTCAGTCAGGCTTATGTCACAGTTTCAATATTTATTTTTTCTTGCATAATTCCAGAAAATGACACATGTTTTAGTTGGGCCATTCCCTACCAGTATATAGGCCCCCACAAGGATAGCAAAATAAACAAAGGTTATTCCCTGTATTGCTCAAGGTGGTTAAGGAAGCCTGGAATAAAGCAAAGGCTCTGTTCTGTCAGTCTGTGTTCACTAGACCAAGCCTGTGTGTACACACACACACACACACACACACACACACACACACACTCACTCTGCTCTAGTTGAAACAGCCTGGCTGTGAAATCTAGTGAGCAGCGACAGACCAAGGTAGAAGACTAGAGGAATGCAGGGAGCACTGGAGTCCGTGTTTGGAAAATAGACATGCATATCTTCTATAGTGTGTGCATGGAGAAGTATCCATGAATATCGATCCAGCTGTTGTGTAGTAATGTAGTTAAATAACAGTGCAGTTGCCTATAATTTTTATCATGTTGTTTTGTAGACTTCATTTATAATCCATCAATCTTGTGCCAAACCGTACTCCACAATAACAAAATGAAAACACTTAGAAATGTGTGAATTTGAAATGAAATAAATGGCATCTCATGTACATAAGTATGCAGGACCCTTTGCATGTCACTCCAAATTGAGCTTCGATTAATTCTTGATGTTTAGGACTTGATTGGACATAATTTATCAAGGGGCATGTCTCTATATAAGCTACCACCAATCATTGTACAAGTCAGGAAAAAAAAGTAAAAAATAAAAGCATTTTGTGGAAGCATATATTTGGGGTGGACTATTAAAATAAAACTAGCATTGTTGGCTCCATCCTTGTGAAGAAGTTGGGATCCACCAAGACCCTTCCCAGAGCAAGCTGTCCAAACCAAATAACCAGGCAAGAAGTGCCTTGGTCAGGGTGGCGACCCAGTGGCCACAGAGCATCAGAAATGGGAGAATCTGCCCTGAAGAACAATAGTCTTGACAGCTCTCTGTCAATCAGTCCTTCATGGTGGAGTGGCTAGACCGAAGCTACAGATGAGTAGAAGGCATACTACATGCCACCTATAATTGTCTGAGAGCATGAGGAAAAATAATATCTGATTATCAGAACTATTAGGCCTGAATGACAAGTCCTACATCTGGCTGAATAAATTTCCTGCTCATCACCTGGCTAAGAGCTTGCTATGGGGATGCTTCTCTGTGGCAGGGACTGGGAGACTGGTCAAGATTTGGGCAAGGATGATTGGGGAAATCATACCTGATCCGGAGCAAACGAGACTTCAGACTGTGTGGGTGAAGATAATTTTTCAGCATACAATGGTCTGAATGTCCTTGAGTTGCCAAGCCAAAGCCTGGACATGAACCCAATTGAACATCTGTGAGGAGACCTGAAGATCACAGTTCACCAATGCTCCCATTCAATCTGACTGAGTTTAAGAGGATCTGCAAGCAAGTTTATTTATATAGCACACTTCATACATCAAAACAATTCAATGTGCTTTACAAAGAAAAATATATAAAAATACAATAACATGAAAACATTATAAAAAAAATTGAATAAGAAAATATAAAAAGGATAAAAACATAGAAGCTATAAGGCTAAACAGTGTGGTTAAGTTTAAGTGCTCAGTCATAGGCACGTGAAAAGAGACGTGTTTTTTACCTGGATTTAAAAATGGATACCTTTGGGGCACATCTGAGATCTTCTGGTAGTTTATTCCAGTTGTGTACAGCATAAGTGCTATACGCAGCTTCTCCATGTTTAGTTTGGACTCTGGGCTCTACTAGCTGACCTGTGTTCATGGATCTAAGAGCCCTGCTCGGTTTATATTCTTCAAACATATCAGAAATGTATTTGGGTCCTAAACCATTCAGAGATTTATGAACTAAAAGAACCACTTTGAAATGTATTCTGTAACTGACTGGAAGCCAATGCTAAGATTTAAGAACCGGAGTGATGTGCTCTGTTCTCTTGGTCCTGGTTAACATTCTAGCAGCAGCATTCTGAATGAGCTGCAGCTGTTTTACAGTCGTTTTGGGGAGTCCACTTAAGAGGCCATTACAGTAGTCAACCCTACTAGAGAAAAGCATTGATGAGCTTCTCTTGGTATTTTTGGGACACCAAGCCTATGATTCTTGATATATTTTTTAGATGATGGAATGCTGTTTTGGTGACCGCTTTGATATGACTGTTAAATGTGAGGTCTGAGTCTGTCAGAACACCAAGATTACACACTTGATAGCTGATTTTAAGGGCCTGAGAATCCGGCTCTTTACTAATACTTGTTCTTTTATTTTTGTTGCCAAACACAATCAGTTTTATCTTGGTTTAATTGTAGACAATTTTGGTTCATCCAGGTATTTATGTGCTCTATACAGTGTCACAGAGTCTATTGAGCTGTTGTCATACTGTTTGAGAGCCATATATATTTGAGTATCATCAGCATAGCTGTGGTAGTTAATGTTCTTTAGAATGTGGCCCAGAGGTAGCATATAGAGATTGAACAGAAGTGGTGTGAGAACTGATCCCTGTGGAACTCCGCATGTCATAGCCACCCTATCAGATTCCTGATTACCAATGGTGACAAAGTAACTCCGGCCATCTAGATAATATCTGAACCAATTAAGCACTGTCCCGGAGAGTCCTACCCAATTTTCCAGCCTGTCTAGAAGTGTTCTATGATCTACAGTGTCAAATGCTGCACTGAGATCTAATAGAACCAGAACTGTTATTTTATCAGAATCAGTATTCAGCCGTATATCATTTAAAACTTTAATCAGGGCCGTTTCCGTACTGTGGTGAGGTCGGAAGCCTGACTGAAATTTGTCTAAGAGACCGCTTGAGGTCACAAAATTGCTGAGTTGATTGAAGACAACCTTCTTAATGATCTTGGCTAAAAAAAAGATTTGATACAGGTCTATAGTTGTTCATTATAGATGCATCTAGTGTTCTCTTTTTTTAATAGGGGCTTAATGGCATCTGTTTTTAGAGATGTTGGGAAAATGCCTGATTGCAGAGAGCTATTAACTATTTGCTGTAGGTCCATTGTTATAGAAGTCTCATAACTAAAATCGCTGCCAGAGTCGCTTCTACAAAATAATAAAGGGTCTGAATTATTCTGTACATATTTCACCATATTCTTTTCAAAGGTACTGTGTGTGTGTGTGTGTGTGTGTGTGTGTGTGCGAGTGTGTAGGTGAGAGATACAGGTGTACATGTTAAGAGCTTAGCAGTGTTTAGGGTAAAAGTTACTGTTGATTTAGTGGGTTATGTCTTAGTGGTTAGGGTAAGGTCATGGGGAACGTTATGAATCGGTCCCACAAGAATTGGAAAAACACGTGCGTCTGTGTGTGTACTCGTCTCTGACATCCCTGTGTCTCTTCAGAACTGGAACCAGATAGGGGGCGTGGGCCCGGGGAGAGGCCCCAGAAGAGAAGGTGTTTCTGGGAGTACCGCCACGCTCACGCACGGGACTCTGGGAGACAGAAAACCTGTGGAGAAGTCAGATGGTCCCTCTCCTGGAGCTCTAGCACCCTACCCAGTACCCTTTACCGCAGAGAGGGTGAGTACCCTAGCCAGTACCCTTTACCGCAGTGAGGGTGAGTACCCTAGCCAGTACCCTTTACCGCAGTGAGGGTGAGTACCCTAGCCAGTACCCTTTACCACAGAGAGGGTGAGTACCCTACCCAGTACCCTTTACCGCAGAGAGGGTGAGTACCCTTTATCGCAGAAAGTATTCTGTATTGCAGATAGGGCAGTACCCTACACAGTAACCCTGTATACACAGGTACCCTGTATATGAGAGGGTTGTACCTTACCCAGTACACAGTATCGCCGAGAGGGTACTACCCCACTCAGTACCCTGCATCGCAGTACCCAACCTTGTAGCCTGTACAGCAGAGGTTAGAACCATACCGAATACATTCTAATCTGCTGATCCGTGGACGGCTGTGTAACTCATCCCTCTCTCCCCAGGGAAGAAGGGAAGGCGCAAAGCGCGGAAGACTGACGCCAGCGACCTGACCCCTAACCCCGTGAAGCTGACCAATATCGGAGAACAGTTGCAGAAACTAAACGCCGCCATCGGCGGGATGGGCCCTGTGAATGACCTGCCTGTGGTGGCCCGGGCCCGCTCACGGAAAGAGAAGAACAAACTGGCCTCCAGGTAGGGAACGGGGGAGGGCTTGGCGGGGAGGTAGTTACCCAGAGGGATCACACCGGACAGATGAAAGCCTCAGTGGTTAAATGAAGGACTGAAGAAATGCATCACTAGCTGTTATCATAAGTGTTTAGTATTTGATTACCGTAGGGAGCAGACAATGGAATTCAAATAAAGATGTTTCACGTGTGTGTACGTGTGTGTACAGGGCCTGTCGTTTGAAGAAAAAAGCGCAGCATGAAGCCAACAAGATCAAGCTGTGGGGACTGAACCAGGAGTACGGTTAGTAACAATCTGGGAACCCGAACCTTCCTCTCCCTTTCCTTATCCAAATCTGGCATCCCTAACACTTCCGTTCTCTTTCCCCAGTCTAACCTGGCAACCCTAATCCTCCCCTCATTTTCCTTTCAACAACTCCAAACTGGCATTGCAACTTTTCCCTTCTCTCCCAGTCAAACCTGGAAAATCCCGGTTAACCTTTGGGACTCTTCCGGACAGTACTTTTATTGCTGGAATTCCAGAAGGTGGCCCAGCATTCCAGTGCTTGACCAGTGCCTTGTGATTGGGCCTTAGTTAATTTCCTTCCCTCCATACTTTACTGAGGTCATGCTGCTGGAGACCTGCCAGGGTTTACCTCATTCGCTCCCTCTTCAATCTTACTCTCTCACTTTGTTAATTTCCTCCTTCCTCTCTCGCTTGGTTAATTTCCTCCTTCTCACTCTCACTTTTGCACTAACTCTCCTCCCTTTTCTTTCGCCACCAAATACATGCTCTCGCTCGCTCTCGCTGTTGCTCGCTCTCGCTGTTGCTCGCTCTCGCTGTTGCTCGCTCTCGCTGTTGCTCGCTCTCGCTGTTGCTCACACTCGTGCTCCCTCTGTCTTTTGTTTCCGCTCTCTCGTCTCACTCTGTTTTTTGCTCTGTTGCTCTGTTGCTCTAGGTCTCTTGTCATGTTCTTTACTGCTAGTAGATAAAACTGTCTCAGCACATCACTCACATTTTTCCAAGATAGTGGATCTCCACTCCACCCATTCACTCTTGGACAAACGTCCGATTCCAAGGTAAATTGAAACCTTGTTGGACAAACTCCTGCCACACTTGAACTGATTTTGGTGGCGTTTGTGTGCGTGTGCAGATAACCTATTGGGGGCGTTACTGCGGATCAAGGAGGTGATTCGCCAGCGGGTGGAGAGTAGCGGCGAGGAAGTGGACAGCGATGAACGAGGCATGACACAAAGACTGGAGGATATACTGAAGGAGTCCAGTGGTGAGAAAGGGACGGAGGGGAGAGACCTCGTCTGGTCTGTGTGTTTGTGTTCATTGTAATGCGTGTCTGTGTGTGTTTCACTTTGACAGGTCCATTGGTGGCTGGACGGACCAAAGAGTTTGTACAGAGGATCTTGGAGGGGAGCGGGGGGGCGCAGGCCAAGGCGGGGGCCAGACGGATGACCCCAACCCCCCTCGCAGAGGAGACTGCTGCCTAACAGATGACCCCGCCCCACCCCACCCCCCCCGGCTGGCAGGAGACGAAACCTCCTTCTAACGTGCTCCTGTTCCACCAACACCACCCCCCAGACAGCCACTCATCGTCTCTGTCACCTTTTAACGGGGGGGGGGGGGCGTGGGGTCACAGTTCAACAGAGCTCCCCCTAGACTCACGCCCTCTTTCCTTACCTTAGGGCACCCGCCAACACAATCTAGCTGCTGTGTGTGTGTGTGTGTGTGTGTGTGTGTGTGTGTGTGTGTGTGTGTGTGTTTGTGAGAGACGAATATGTGCGTGATTGTTTTTTTTTCCTCTGTGAGCTGTTTGTGTATCCCACTGTGCCTAATATAAATAGACATTGCACTGTTTGTAGATGAATAGAGTAGTTGGCATGGGGTCAGGGCGGGGATTGGGTTGAGGGGGGGGTGGAGGGGGCTAGTTTCCTGTAGGCCACAGCGTTTCTGGATGGAAATGGACTCAAGGGGTCCGGTTGGCTTTATTGCGTGGCGTTTCTATCTGCGATGTCCGATTTGTTGGTTTTCAGCCGCTGGATCCTCTCAGATCAGTGGGAGGAGCCCCCCTGCCAACCAGCGGGCTAAGTCAGTTGCGCTTACACCACGGATGGTTGTAACTTGGCACTGATCAGTAGAGGTGTCCTTTCTAGAACACCAGGTTGTGTTCATTAGGCAACAAACAGAACACAGAAACTGAAAAGGTAGGGACTTCTCCAATAAGGTGTGTTCGTTTGAGTTGTTCTGTTGTGGAACGGTTTTTAACGGTTTTCTTTGGCTCGCACTAATGAACACAGCCTTGAAACGCATGTTTGTGCTAACGGGAAGAACAGGAGGTCTAGCTCGGACAACGCCAAACACGAGAACCACTGTGGCAGCTACTAAGACTCGGAGGTTTTGTTGCAGAATTGAAGTCAAGCGTAAAAGTCCAAAAGTAGCAAGTATATATGCACCTTAAATCGAAACAACCAAAGATGACTTGAACTGCTGAAATTAAAATTGTAATGAAGCGTGACACATGACCGGTTCTTGCCCAACCCTCTCACTTGTCACACTGGCTTAATCATTGTATATTATTGTAATTTCAGCTAAATTTAAGAATAATTGATGAATGGAAAAACCCACTGTTTACCCGTATACATGCTTTATGAAAGGATGTATTTCATTACCAGTATTAATGCCTAATCATTTGATACAACAATCAGACATTGACAAAATCATTGTTAGCTGTTAAAGGGTAGGTAGCATTATGTGTTCTACTAACCAGACTATCAAGTGTGGTCGGAGATCAGGTTACCTTACATTTTTCAAAAATGTTTTAATGTACTGTATTCAGATATATTTGGAACTGCCCACAATGCACTACTGTCAACGTAATATGGAAAACCTATTGAGCTAAGCACTCCTCTGGCGTGCTTGAGCTAGTTAACATTAGCTTAATGTTCACCCATTCCTGTGCAGCCTCTGGATCATTGCAGTGTATCTATTGTGGAATGCCTAACCTATAAATAGGAGTTGACCTACTTTTGAATTTGTAATATAATTACTCTGGACAGCCTGGCTAGATAGCTGGCTAACATGAGCCACTAGCGCACATCCTCTGTAACAGGATTCTCAGGGGAGAGCTGAGTGAGGTGCGGTTTTCACAGAAAGACGTGAAACCTAGACAGGCTACTCCACCCTGCCTCACACCGTTATTGGGCATTAACAGAAACCCTAAGTCTTCATCTACACTTGACATACAGAAGTCCCAGTATTTCACCATACCACGGCTTCCAATCAGGCTCTTCCAACAGCCTCCCAACCTCTTCCCAGAGGATTCTTCTACCTTTTATTTCTAATGTATACTGTATGTTTGAAGATATTGTAGAGTTTACATAGCAGGGAATAGGCTAACCTGCTGGGTTCTCCATTTGACATCACAATCCCCATTTGAACAAAGGTCAGACATTATTTCTCCGGAATCCTCATGACAATCTTCGGAATTCTTACGTTTTATGTAATATCTTTAAAATGTAGGAACGTTTAGTTCCACTTCGCGAATGAACTTCAGATGTGTATACTACTGCAAATCCATAATAATATGTATGTTAACATTAAATGCTACCTACTCTTTAATGGGAGAGGGACTTTGGGCAAGTATAGCCTAGAAAGGACCATAGAAGGCACACTATCAACTTTCGGTCTGCCTTATCTCTGCAGCATAACGCTGTCTTGGTGTTCACGTTTTTGAATCCAGTTTGTAAACAAAAACGATCAATCCTTGATGCCTTCTCCATGCCTCCTGCTTCATCTGACTCCTAATGTGAGCCTGTAGTTTATATTCCTTTCCCACGAAGAGTCAAAAACTGTTTTGGAGTATTTAAGTTTGTTGATATACGGTATTTCTTTCTTCTTTGTTTATTCACGTTATCACATGTCCACGAAGTGGGACGGTCTTGTAACGACCTGTACAACAGTTCTGTTCTGCCCTTTGAGTAGGATAGACGGCCCTAGAGGCCAAACGGCTGTTTTAGCACGGACATTGAGGGTTTCCACGTCGTACGCAGAGACGAGGTTGCACGTCTTTATTGATGACAAGACCGGAGACATGCTCTGAGGACTGACGCTGTTGATGTCATGAACACACGACTTATAGTCCGGTTTGAGTCCCGTACAGCCCGCTTATAGTCCGGTTTGAGTCCCGTACAGCCCGCTTAGAGTCTGGTTTGAGTCCTGTATCAGGCAATGACGCAGGACATCCCAGCACCCAGTGACTACCCTTTCAATGGCCAATAAATGGGACGTGTAATGAGATGGCCTCTGTCTTCCTGTTTGGTTCTGCCCAGAGTTAGGAGGGCCTGTTGTTTTTCTCCATCACACCCGTCTGTGTCACTCTTAAGGTTCTGCTTCTGTTGGCCAAAGCTGGTCTTTAAGGAGACGTCTGACCGTGACGCAGACCTGATCACATCGCGTTTAAAATGCCGGCTGGTGCCGTTGGTGCTGCCATTCACGTGACACCTATTTGCACTTCTAAAGAGTATTTGGTTCCCCCTTTCACCAAATTTTTTGGATGATTATTATTTATTTTTTTTAATCTGCGCCTTTTCTTTTCTCCTGGTGGATACAGAGTCTGAGGCCGGGTCCTGTGGTGAAATGCAACTTCTCACCTGCGCAACACCATTGGTGTTGTCCACCTAACCAACGTTTAGTAGGGCAGCATCCGGGGAGCGTAGAAAGGGCAATGTTGTGCCAATGGCGGGGAGCAACATTGTGTTAACATTAAACAAACAACGCTGGGTTTGCTTTTGACGAAGCCTTTCCGAAGTGCCTAGAGCTGTCAGCCACAGCTACCATATGCCTGACAGGATTCCCTGGCACCCAATGAGCATGTATACCTGGAGGCATAACACAGCTGAAGCAACCAAACAAGACGTAAAATAAATGTAAACATCGACCTCCACGGCAGGTCCATTTCAGCCCAGTCTATGAAGTGGAAGGATAGATATATAATAAGAGGCAGCAAGTGAAACTTTGCCATGGTGATGTTAAGCAATACTGTTTTTCAGAATTTACCCTGAGAAACACGGCCTGCGATCCAGAGCTGACGTTCCATGAAATCCTTCCATTCTCGACTATGGAAAATCCATCCCTTGGGTCACTTAAAAACCTGTGCTTGATATAATCCAACCGACTGTCGTAACTCACTGCAAAACATTTAAACTTCTAACAATGTAGAACATTTTGACCAAAATGTATGGTTTAGGAACGTCCGACAATTGCCCCTTCTCATTTTGTGTGTCATGGAAACCTATTTGGATTTTGGCTCCGAGTGGCTAGGTAGGGGGGTGGGGCTAACTTCCGTAACGTTCTTATTTTCAACTTAGTCACGCATTGAAATTATTGAATTTGACTGAGAGTAAGGATGTCCCCCCTTGGCTGTGTTTCACGCATACATAATGTACTACTTCAGTTATTATGAAGCAATGGGCAGATAGTGGGTTGTTGTGCACGGGGGCGGGGGGAGGGTATCACCCTGGTTATTTCAAATAACATTACAAAGTATAACTGTTCTCACAGCATTATTTCTATATACAAAATGAAGCACCCTTGGTTTATGTAGCCGGAGAGTCCGATGCGCAAGCCACGATGCCGGAATGGTCACATGACTCCGGAACAGTCACGTGATGCCGGAACGGTCACATGACTCCCTCACGGGCAGGAGCCGTCTTCACTTCATGGACCCACATGCGGCTTTCTGCAACAGCTATGTCATCGACATAGAAAGAACTGCAAACTGTATCAAACTCACAAGCTGTAGATGCCCCCCCCACTATAGGCCTACACTAAGTGTATTTCCTTTTTCTGTTCATTTACCCGTTAGGGTTAACTGTGATGAAGGGAGTGGCGTCGAGGTCCTGGCGAGACCGCTCTCTCTGCCTGGCTTGCTTACTTCCCACTCACTCTGCTTCACAGGACGCTAAGATTTGTGTGTACCTGGAGGAGAGCGCACCAGAGGGAAAGCATTCAAGCTTTGATCTCCCAGTTCGGTCAAGTCGGCCATCTGGCAAAACAAGAAGCAGGCCAGCTGGCCGATAACAATTCACAGTCTGTGTTCAAAATGGCTCCCTATTCTATATATAGGGCACTAATTTTGACCAGGGCTCCCTGATGTTTCCCATAGTGCTCTGGTCCAGTAGTGTTCTATTTAGGGCAACGAGTGCTGTCTCAGTTGCAGCCGTTAGCTCATCTTTCTGACTGAACACAGCGAAGTGCATTGTACGTTTCAGCCAAACCAACTGTCAGTCTTGGTATAATTTTTTTAGACTCTGCATGGCAATTGTCAGGGAAAAGGAGAGCTAGTCGATGCCGGAGAGACAGATCCTTCCTGCCTTCTGAAATCCAGAGTTCCAGAATGCCTTTGAGCAGCCGACACAAGGACTGGACACAGTTTCAAACTGTCAAACGGCTTGACAAGTTAGAGCGCTGTGTTACAGATTCATAGGGATACTTTTCATGTACTGTAGCAATAACGAGGTGAAAAAATACATAACCAAGTGGTCTTGCCTACATTTTAACATGTGCATTTGAGGAATGGCATGACATAACTTAGTGTTGGTACCTAGCTGGTCTTTGTGGATGGAGAACACTGTCCTCTTCATTCACTGACGGAAAGTGTTGGTGGTAAATGTTTGAAACAAATGAAAGGGGGTGAACTCTCAGCTCTGTCTGTGTATATAGGTAATGAAGCAGAACTGTGTGTGCTGTGTAAAGCCTGACTGGGCTCTGCTGTAGCCGATGTAAGATGACTCTGGTGGGATCGAACTGACCCCGTAGTGACTGTCCCCGGACTCCAAACTCTCTCTCACACACACTGCATATTCACACATTTTCCTCTCCAGACACTAGAGGCCCTCTCCCATTTCAAAGACAACAGGCTGACCGAGCTCTGGCTACGCTAGCCTAAAACCCAGACAGGACCGTCACGGACAGACGAAGGCAACCTACACCGTAACCATTATTATTATTTTTTTTTTACAGAGCAAAGTCAAGAGGAACAAATGTTCTATCTTGAGCAATCTAGAATACAGATCGTATTACGAGGAGCTCTTCTGGAACTACTATTGAATTGTCAACAAGATACATTCCAGTCATGTACAGATGCCCACCTGCAATAGTACAATAACCACTCTGGACTGGCAAACTATCCGTTAACACATCTTATCTACAGTATAGTACACAACTGCTTTACTTTGTGTCCATTATGAAATGAAATACAAATAAAAATTCAAGAAAATAAACAAGAAAAAAAATACAAAGTGCCGTACAAATAGAAGCCTAATTATGTTTTGTGTGAGCGTACTGTACACAATTATAATGTATATTTTAATATTTATATGCAGCTGTTGTATTAAAGTATATTTTTAAGAAAACACATTTGTACAGTGTTTCTTTGATTTTGCTTGAGGGTCACATAGGCTGTTTTGTTCAGTTTGGATCATGTCCCAATAATCTTAGTAAGCTTCCTCTCATTGTTTCCTTTCCTACATCACTTACGATCTGAGGTCAACACTAGAACCTAAAATGACAACTTCTTCCTGAAAGAACACCAACGAGGAAGTCAGCCTTGGCACATTGGTACACACACATAAACCATCTCTTCTATCCGGATGATGAATACCTAGAATGTGCCAAGTTCCAAATGCCAACCTTGGTACATGTTGGGGCACATTAAAACATTACTAAACCAAACATGGTTTTTATTCACTTGGCAACAGACGAAGAGACTGAACTATGCCGGGGGGCATGAGAAATGGTTGTTACTTGGTCATGGCAAAGGGTGTTGTTTTCACTGTGTTTATGTTTACATGGGCACTAATGAACACAAAACATGAACGGAACATACACAAAAAGTAGTACAAAAGAGGAGCACTAGAAGCAGACATTTTTGTACTTGAAGCAATTTATTCCAACCGTTTTCTTTCCCCTCAAAAGCCGATAACCGGAGTACCACTGACCCTGCTAAAAGCTAGTGTACTATATAGGGAATAGAGGGAGGGACATTTAGGAAGCAACATGTTTCTGCCGCACATTGCACAACGCCCAGTGCAGTCTGGTAATGCCAGAGCCAATCCAGCTGATTGGTTGGTCCTTGGTCAGGATAATTCTTAGTGCAGACACAACACTTAAGCCCATTTCATGTTGAATGTTTTAAACAAAACAATTGGTTATAAATACAAAATAAAAAACAACAAGTGTTGGTGTTCCCATCAGATCACATTCAAATGCTGGTTTGAAGATTTTAGCAGGAGAGTCAGAAGTGAAAGGGAAACATGTTGAAATGACATTGAGACCACTCAAACTGTGCCTCACACAATAACAAGATGACTCCTTTAATAAGGACTTTAATGCATTGAAAACATTAATAAATACCTCCCCTGTTGTTATCAAGAAGAGTGAACTGAGGGAGACTGCCGAGTTGTTATTTACAGTACAAGGTAGGTGAAGAGATGTCTGGTAACTAACATTGACAGTCTGACACAGACCCGTCATAACACATCTTTCACACAGCTGTGTGTGTGTGTGTGTGTGTGTGTGTGTGTGTGTGTGTGTGTGTGTGTCTACACAGAATGTATCAACCTTAATTAAACACGTTCCCTTTTCACTCTTGCTTAGCATCAACTGGCTTTGGACAAATTGTTCCCAGCATTGACACACAAAAAAAAACAGTCTAAAAACTTGAAGAGATACTGTCCCGAATATACTCTGATTTGCAAAACCCCTGTAAATAACAATATGATTTCTGATTTGGGATTTTCAATCCAGCTCAAATATGTTTTTCATCAAAGACTTCATTACAACATTTCAACAATCATATTATTAAAGAATTAACTCTCAGCCTGTCTGGGAGTTTTCCAGGTGGTTTACTGGTCAGATACAATTTGCATCGTCATGGTTACAGCACTGTCCAAATGGACAAACAGGTTTTTAATCAAAGAGAAGCCAGAAGCTTCCCATAACCAATGGCAGACAGGTCAAATATTTACATCCTACTAAAAGAATCAACCATGTTCAATGCTTTCATTAAAAAAATGCTTAACATAGTAGTCCCTCATCAACACTATAAATATCTAACTAGAAATGGAATGGCTCGGTCCTCAGTCTTTCATTTCTCTTAAACAGGTTAAACTGGTGTATTTATTACACCGATTATGTTGCAAAACAATGACTGCAGTCAAACATTTTACAACAAAAAACATTATCCAAATGGAATCTGTTTTTCACCAAAACAGTTTCTATTGGACTACAGGTAGGTCCAGTCCAGCTTCATTCACACTGGTCGCCTCCATTTAAAGATGTAAATAATACGGCAGTTATAGCAGAACCAAGTTCAGTTTAACATCGGTCATGCTTTTCTTGTCTGTTTCTACATTCCAGAGATTATTCAACTGAACAGGAATGGTGGCGTATTGAATGACAAGTTGAAAAAGCTTGGTTTGTGGGTTGGGCAGCGCTGTCAGCATGGCCAATATTCTTTAAATGCATACCGTATTGCATAAAGCCACACCTCATCAAAACTATCCAACTGAGGCAAAGAACGTTTTCTTGTAAACGTGTCGGTTAGTACAAATCCTTTCCAGGAAGGTTGCAGTTCTCCTGCAACTGCGTTTTCCCTTCCCCAGAGAAAGCTCCGCCCATAACACCACATTCAGGAATGCTCCTCCCCCTTGTAAAAGGTTCAATTACCACGCCTCCTCCCCTTGCTCTTGTTACAGCAACACTGCCTTACTCATTACAGCAAATAGTGGTTTGGACCATAGAGGATAGTTTCTGTGCTTACCATGGTGATCGTGGTCAAGTGAACATTAACCTTTTTATCTGGTTTGCCAAGACATACAAGCAATGTCCAGCATGCGCCAAAACTCTTCCCCCCCAAGAACATTGATCCTCTTTGGATCAGAGTCACATTGAGCTTGTCCCTTCCAAATTGTCAGGGTGACATTTTGTGCGACGTGTAAACTCATTGCACACTGCATGTTTACTCAGAGTCCAAACTGAATCGACATTACGGGTCGCACGGGCTGTAAAGAGGGTGACAAACTGACCCCAGACCTGTCCCAATCACGCCACCGGCCTCAGGCTCCTCAGAGATCCTAGGTTAGGCCAGGAGGGCCTCCCCCTCCTCCACCCAGAGGAGGTCGAGGGCTTCGGCCTGTCTCTGCTCCCTCTGGTGGATCCTGCGAAGGCGGAGGATGTAGAGCAGGATGGCGATCAGCACCACCAGGATACAGGCCAGGAAGAGGTAGTGGTTGTAGACGAAGGACGAACGCAGCCAGTTAGAGTGGGCCTGTTTAAACGTCTCCGCCTGGAGGTCCCTGGAATGGCGGAGGGGCACACAAACACACCACACGTTCAGAGGCGGAGGAAGGTGGATGGAGATCTGTAACACACACACACTACACACACACTACACACACACTACACACACACTACACACACACTACACACCTGAGAGGCAGGAAGCGTGTCTTAAACAGGATGGCTCCCAGGGTCCATTGCACCTCCTTGTCATAGACCAGCTGAGCGGTCTTCAGACTGGGGTAGTCCCGGGGGAACCGGAAGCCTGAATGGAGCACCTCGTAGACCCAGGCTGACTTAAAACACTGGTACCTGGCCGGAGGGTGAGGGACGCAGGGAGACAGAAACACAGGTCATCATCGGGAAGCACTGTTGACCCAGAGGATGGCAGTTGGCGAGGGCGCCAAGCACTTCGACGGGAACATTTTATAAAAACTAACGATTTCCAGAAGGGTCGTAACCGACGAATGCGACAAGTAACTGGGCGGAAAGGGGTTTCTTACTTCAGCCTGGCGATGTCTGCTTGCTTAGAGAAAAGCTGGCTGTCAAACCGCTTCGTGAGGGTTGACCACTTGGTGGCACAGTAGTCCTGCAGGAGACAACAACAGACTGACCTCTTGGAAAGATGACACAGGGATAGCCTGGTGCTAAACCCGTTTCAAAAGGCCTCTCCAATGGAGTGGACCTAGCATTTAGTTTTTTAGAGTGGGGGTAATGACATGGAAACATGCCGGGGGTGTGGTTACCGTGGCAGCCTTGGAGTACTTGGCGCTGTCGTACGCCCCGCCCATCCTCAGTACGTCCTCAGTGCAGTAGAAGAACTCTGAGAAGCCGTAGAACTCGGAGTTGCCGTAGTCGATGGGCGCCTGATACACCCCTCTGGGGGACCCCATGGTGGCATTGTGGAGCCCCAGAAAAGGCCTGACTGCCGCCTGGCACCGCGCCCAGTCCCCCTGGCCTCTGAGGTGGACCGCACGGCCGTCGCGACGCACCACATCCGAGAGGCCCGCGGGGAGGCACGGGTCGCCGAGGGGCGTGGCCTCCATCATGCCCGTCTGGTCGCTCGTCAGCCTGGAGGCACGGGGACGGTCAGTCAACCGATCCACCTATGAGGCGTGCCGGTACAGGAAAGTGGGACGTGATCGTGTCCTTACCGGTTGTTAGTGACGGTGGCGTTGACCAGCTGGTCTTCATAACGCTGCCGGGCCATGTTGCCGCCAAAGCCAAGGAACGTGGTGACATACACCCGGTAGACATGCTGTGTGTGTTCCGAGTCACAGCCCAGGTTAAACTCGGCCAGCAGGCTCTTACCGGCCTCCTCCTGCGAGAGGGGGAACCACGCATGTGACCGGGCATAGAATTACCCAAGAAGGGGTCTTGGATCAACCTCAATCCAGACCAAAAACAGGTGCAGTGCAATTAAACACACACACACACACACACACACACACACACACACACACACACACACAGGATTATTAGGAACACCATACTAATACTGTGTTTGACACCCTTTCGCCTTCAGAACTGCCTTAATTCCACGTGGCATTGATTCAACAAGGTGCTGAAAGCATTCTTTAGAAATGTTGGCCCATATTGATAGGATAGCATCTTGCACATCCAGGGCACGAAGCTCCCGTTCCACCACATCCCAAAGATGCTCTATTGGGTTGAGATCTGGTGACTGTGGGGGCCATTTCAGTACAGTGAACTCATTGTCATGTTCATGAAACCAATTTGAAATGATTCAAGCTTTGTGACATGGTGCATAATCCTGCTGGAAGTAGCCATCAGAGGATGGGTACATGGTGGTCATAAAGGGATGGACATGGTCAGAAACAATGCTCAGGTAGGCCATGGCATTTAAACAATGCCCAATTGGCACTAAGGGGCCTAAAGTGTGCCAAGAAAACATCCCCCACACCATTACACCACCACCACCAGCCGGCACAGTGGTAACAAGGCATAATGGATCCATGTTCTCATTCTGTTTACGCCAAATTCTGACTCTGGATGTTTTTCCCTCAGACCGGCCCGTCTGGCACCAACAACCATGCCACGCTCAAAATTGCTTAAATCACCTTTCCCATTCTGACATTCAGTTTGGAGTTAAGGAGATTGTCTTGACCAGGACCACACCCCTAAATGCATTGAAGCAACTGCCATGTGATTGGTTGATTAGATAATTGAATGGGGGTTTCCCGCAGAAACGGGGTTAAATGGGGTTTCCCGCAGAAACGGTTTTAGAATAGTTAAAAAGCAAACCTTTTCACATTCAGGTCTTGGTGTTAGATGAACTACATAGGAAAATGTAGACAGGCAATAAATGGACAAAACCGCATGGGAACAGGGAGGTGGCTACATAAATCTGTCCAATAAATCTTCCCATTTATGGTCTTTGACACATTAACCCTTCAGTAAGACTTCCTCTTGTGTAACCGAAAGAAATACAATGAGATGCATTGCCTCTCTCGGCTGGCTGCTTCATTACCTGTTCAGGCGAGTTGAAATGTACCGCACTAGGCACCTCATAGGCTATCTGCAGTGAGGCTCCGCCCATGTCCATGATGCCAACCGTACGCCGCCGGCTGATTGGATGATTGTTCTGTGACCCTGTGGTAACCTCCACCATAGCATCATCTTCTGGTTTAAATTCAAAATGTTAACAAGATCAATCTAGGTTAGTCTAAACACATGAAAAAGAATATCCTAAGAAATAAAGCCTGAGTAATCAAATAAAACACATATAGAGCACATTTCACACATAGGATGTAAATAATATTACTTTCAGCATTACAAAATAAAAGGTTTCAATAAATGGGTTTTCAATGTGTCTCTGGGTTATATTTTATTGTCAATTTTACCTGTAGCCCAATAAACTGCCTGCTGCCTTTTCTAGCTATAGAGAGTTAGAGTTCCACAGAACTATCAACTACTGATTGCCTCCAAATGTAATTCAGTGTTGGTTACTATATCAACCATTACTCATAAAGGCTTTCCCACAACCATTTGCTTGTATATTTACTAAGAAAGAAATAATGAACACTTGACACTTCCTGTTTCCATGAAACGGGTCAGAATTATGAATTTTTGTGGTATCAGTATCCTGGGGGTTTAACATTCCACCAGGAGGACTGTCCTCTAGTCCAAAGCCCAGGGAGGACAGGATGGGTCCTTACATAGTTTATGTGATGTGGGACTTGGGTCAGTCTGAAATCTAGGCAGAGGTATGCTCCCATCGGACTTCTCTGGTGTCCTGTTGAATCTTTAGAGGACCGGAGTCCTTTGACAACGTTTTAGGACTACACGGCCAGACAACTGATATAAAAAAGGCTTAATAAAATAAACGCGATTGACCGATTCACTCAGTACTGCCACATTCTGATCTTCAACTCACCCGGGAGAGAAATGGAGGAAATACCTGAAGTTGCTCAATAGGAAACGTATGTTTACTGGCTATACTAACAGAGGCAAGTGTGTGTGTGGGTGTGTGTGTTAGCTACATTGTATGCTGCTGTTTATCAGCCAAGCAATGACCTCACACTCACCATCCTCAGCATGGTCAAAGCGTCCAAGCACAAAGTTAATACCAATCCATGCATACACACCTGAGGACAGAGAGGACGCGTTAACGAAACAAACCCAAAGGACCGGTTTCCCTGACCCACGTCAACGCCTGGTCCGAACACGTTTAATCTGGGTCTGGAAAACCGGCCATCATGATATGAGCAGGTAGGTTAGTAGAGGCAGAGAGTAAGATCACCGCCCTCCGGGCCAAATCCTAACCTCAATCTTGTGAAAAACAAAGGCAAGTGTGTGTGTGTGTGTAAAAGGCAAATCTGTACCTGAATCAGGGGATGATATCAGTGAACTCAATTCCACATCTCACCTTCCTGCTTCCCAGAGATCACCTCTGCGTGGGAGCTGGAGAACAGAAAGTCAAAGTCCGCCCGCACGTCTGTTACTAGGTCCTCCAGGATAGCAGTCTGTTGACTGGCGAGAAGAGAAAGCATGGGGATTTCTCAGGGTTAATTACAGACTAGTATCTCAGCACACGGGCAGACCCCCCTCAGAGTACATACAAGTTAGAATGGCAACACTGCCCTTAGTGAGTGAACTGAACCCATAAAGGAAGTAACAAACGAGACCGCAAAGTCAAAGAGATTCTCATGACGGCAACTAATAACGATTCCTGGTAAACCCACATCAAGCACCTCAGACACATCAGATATAACAAACAAACAAAAAGCAGCAGCCGGGTGTGAGAACAATCAGCCAGATGTTGGAGACAAGCGGTGTCAAATCAACACGTACAATCATAGGGTAATTAACACAAAGCAACCGCCGGTGTTCAGAGTTGAGGACCACATCTTTTGATGGTTAGTCGGCTCGGTTTTGTGGTGACCTACCTCTCAGGCAGCAGCCTCATGCCGGCCGTACAGAGGATGTAGAGGGGGGTCTCCTTGTGCTTCTTCTGGGGGACATGAGCGGCAGCAAACGACAGGAGGGGGTGGAGGTAGTCGCTGGCCTTGGATGGCGTGAGGGCCAGGTTGGAGATGCCTGTGAGGGGCAGAGGGCCAAACGGGCAGACGAAAACACGGTTACCAAGGAAAAACTGGAGGTATCCGAGCACAAAGGTAAATATGGCATTCACGGTCTTAGATTTAATAGGGATAAGTAACAGGCAAGTTTAAAGTTTTAATTAAGCGAGTAAAAATAAAAACAAGGCTTAAAAGACGATTGTTTCGCATACAAAAATGAAGGAATTAGGACTTTAGCAGTGACAATAGGCCTAGTGGTTAGAGCACCTAACCAGGAACCGAAAGATCCCTGAGCAATCAGTTAACCCTAATGGCTCCCTGGTCGCTGTCGGAAATAGGAAATACTTTTCAGTCAAGTTACCTGTTCAAATAAAAAGGTATAAATCATAAGTCAAAGTGCTTTTTCAGCGATAGTGGGGGAATGTGGAGAATGTTCTTATAACATAAAGCATATGGACACCCGTTTTAACAATGTGCGTAAAAGCCCTTCCTTCTCGGTATGAGGAGTTATTCTGAGGTCCAAAGTGCCACGCCAACACATGGAGAACACACCTCCTGTATCTTATCTCTCGGTGCCTGTGATTATGCATGGGAATGTGACAGAGAAGCCTGTGTGTTGTACTGTGATGTGACATTTTCCACCAGGAGAGTTTCTAATCTAATCATAATGTAAATGTCATGGAACATGAATCTGATGAACATTTCCAAATCTGAAACAATCCAACACAACAACGGTATAGAACTGCTTGTCAAAATCATACTTTTGCTTAAGTCCTCCACTTTGGAACATAAACGGCACATGTTGGGTTGCAACATTGCCTGGTTAACCAGGAATCCTAGGTCAGAACATTCCGGGAACTGTCACAGGAAATCCAGGAATTTTCCAAGGATATTATGGGAAACCGAGACAATTTGGGAAAGTTCCACGAACTCCCCAAATCAAAGCACCAGGACAATAACATGACAGCCACGCCTCTCCCTACCGGGTTTTATCTTCTTGACCACAGGTTTGCGGTTGAGGTCCCGCATCTGGCGGATGTCCAGCAGGGTGTGGGGGTTCCCGTTGTGGGGGGGGCCAGTAGTAAACAAACACCCTGGAGCCGCTGCTGCCACAGTCCACCACTATCCCATAGTTCAGAGCAGCGTTGTTGACATCAGTGGCCTCCATGGTCTCCACGATGGAGAGGTATCTAGGAGTCAGGCAGAGAGGATATATGTTGACACTCCATCCACTTAGAGGAGGGCTTTAAAGGGTTTTTATTCCATCATAGACAGTACCAGAGTCAAGGAGGAGGGAAACAATACACACATTACACATCAAACACAATATGCAAGACATGCTTGTAATGCTATGGGTTTGATAAAGTGGCACCCATTTAACATTAATCACAGTTGACTATGGACTGTCCGGAGAAATACAGCGCAACCCATTGGAGCGGTGTGTCTGTCTGTGGTGTGTCTGTCTGCTCTCTGTCTGTCTCTCTGTCTGTCTCACTCACTTGTTGACGTGTCCTCCATGCCGCTGGCGCCCCCAGAGCTCGGTGTGGTAGAGGCCCAGGACGGTCAGGGCAGAGCAGGTGAGGAAGAACAGCAGGAAGACCCTCTGCCTGGGCACACATCCCAGAGACAGCAGGGACACACTGCAGTACCAGGACGCCGGCAGGCAGGAGAAACTGATCCTTCAGGAGGGTCCAAAAGGGAGGAGACCGAGTGAGGATCACAGCTCAACACACCCACACACTGCCAGGCACACTAAAACATCTAACGGCGTGCTAGCAGGGAGATGGCCCCTCGGCCGCTGTCAAAGGCTTCCTGTACAAGTTTCACCCAGGGAGGTCATAGGTCACAGATAAGATCCTGTTAATCCCACTGATTGTCCCGTAGCTTTGAATGGATTAATCATGTTACCTCAAAATCTAGCACGGCGTCCAATAGGGAGCCGATCCCTAAACCTAACCCCTAAGCCGGAAATCTCATTCTCCCTAGTGGGGAACGATTTACCAGGTTTTACGCCTTCTCGGTACACAAAGACCTAGGTCTCACACAAACACAAACACACACACACACACACACACACACACACACACACACACACACACACACACACACACACACACACACACACACACACACACACACGTCTAGTATAATTGTACACGGCAGTTTAAACAACAAACGTATTCACACAAAAACAAAAAACACCATAGTTCAATACCAGCGTGCATTACCTCTTCTTCATCCTCAGAACAAAGAACAGGTTTGTGGTCGAAACCTTTTCCGGGAGCATTATTAAACCAGCATGCAACTTTTTTGATTAGACTGGTAATCCTATCTGATCCGCAACTTGGTTTAAACCACCCTGACTCCAGACAAATCCCTGTATCTACCAAAATGTCCGTCCTGGTGCTGCTGGAGGATGGATTGGCTAATATGACCCCACAGAAAAGGGAGTGTTACCTGGCCATATGTACAAGCAGCAGGATCCAACAGCAGATTAAGGTGGCTGTCACCTCATGGCTGGCAGTGGACTATGGGAAGGGTAGACCCAGGTGTTTATTTCCCGCGGTGACTTGACTGGAGCGAAGGACAGATAAGAGTCAAAAATGAGAATACTACAGTGCCCCGATAAAAAAATAAGTCAACACGTATCCATCGAAGTGAGTTGTTGACAAGAAACGTAATTGACAAGTAAATCTTAAAATAACCAATGAATATCCAAATGCATGCGTTCAAATCAGTCTCGATTCGAAATGAACATAAAAGCATACATATTTAATATTAAAAACGCATCACCCGACCTCTTTCAATCTAGATTTAACCTAAGGTTTTGATAGAATAGTATTATGTCAAATGTACTTGCCGGTAAACTGTTGCACCAGCTAAACTAATCTCTATTCAAACCCTGCGTCCACAATTGCACGAAGAATATAAGGCATGTTCAGTTGACATTATTTGGATTGACAAAGCGATATGGACGGACATAATTTACCACATATATTGATAACTAACCGGCTTCCGGTGAATATTACAGCCGTATCCATGCTAGCTAGTACAACATTGTTATCTTTCCAAACTCACTCTGATACAAAGTAATGCTGGCCGTCACGTCATCCTTGTCAGTTCAATCGCGGAGGGGATACTAATCCCGAACCACAGATGAACTACAAAATATATTTTCTTCGATATCAAGATTAATCGTCCAGGAAAATGGAATCCACATTTAAATCTAGTTGGTGACGTAGATTCCGGTGCCCGACGTGGCCAAACCGCGGAAGATGTCCATGTCAACTGAGTGATGCCACCGCGTGGTTCGATTCGTAAAAAGACGTTTGACCAAAATGACAGGATTCATGTTAGATCACGTATATATACGGCATCCATTGTGGAATCTAATGTTTCTGCTTGTGAATTGTTGTAACGTTTCCTGTGCGTGCACAGAAACGAGTAGGCCATGTCACGCATACTTCTATTCCCCGTATGAAGAACACCGTAAAGACAAAACAATCAATTATTTTGTATTGATCTCGGAGACATTGTTTGGGACACATTTGTTAGCGGGAAGCATACATTTTTTAACCTTCGTGGTGCTCGATTACTCAAAAAAAACAACGTGACCGCTGTGGTTATGAAATGCGATCTTACACAACAGTTCGCCTACCAGAGAGGAAGAAGCGAAGCGAGAGGCTCAACAGAGCAGAAAATTGGTCCTCTCAGCAGGGGGCGTTTTTTTTTTATTTTACTTTTTCACACATCATCAAGCGATATTTGTTTGCTTAGAGTTGAATGACAGGGTCGAGTTTAGGTAACAAATGTAAAGGGGTTATTTGATCTAGTACAAATGTCGTAATAGTTAGGTTTATACGAGTGTACTGATATAAAAATGAGTCTTCTAGAGATGGCGTATGGGTATTAAGTTATAATATAATGTATTTCTCCATTGAATACAGGCTGTTGACATCAACAGCTCTCATACTTAAAACAACTATATATTATCAAGCTGTATGAACAGACAGGGGCTTGTTTTGCTCTGGATTACTACTTCCACCGTTATGGCGGAAACGTTAGGATCTGATCATATCACAAATCCTAACCTCCTAGTCAGCATTGTGATTCCCACCCACTTTGTCCCGCCTTATTTATTGACAAATCACTCCTCACCAATGGAAGGGCTTTATCAAAATGTTCCTAAAGATTGACAGGTAAAATAGCTAATCATCTAATCGTTTCCGGTGTGACTCTGACAAGCCCTATACCCTTCCTCTACCCTTTCGGCTGGTTGAGTTCAGCCTCTATTTGATCCGGTCAGTGTCGGTTTGTTGTGGGGCCCGTCCTCGGCTGGAGCTTCCCTCCACAACAACCAAGACACGGACTGTGAAAGTTGTCAACTTTCTAAAGAGGGGACGTATAGGAGTAACCGTGCCACCTAATTGGGACTTTACAATCTCATCACTGAATGGAAGCCGATGGGTTCGTGTCCAGACGGCGAATGGCGGTGGATTCACCGAGCGTCGACGCCGGGGTCACCGCCGGAGCCGCAGGGGCAGACATTCGATGGCTGAGTGGGAGGATTTTGGACGCAACGGAAGGGTTTGTGGGGGGCCTTTCGCCGCCGAGGATAACAGGGGAACCGGACTTTGCTGCGGTCTTACAGCTTCGAGCAGTCCCAGAGACGACCACGGTGGCTACTAACACCGAGACCGAAGTAGACTATGAAGGACTCCCCCAGGGTGTCACCACCAGCACGCACATGCTGGCAGGCGCCGTGGCTGGTATCATGGAGCACTGCCTAATGTACCCCATCGACTGTGTCAAGGTAAAGGAAGATGACGGTACATTTGGATAGTTAACAGCCAGCTTGTAATAGTGTCAATGACAGCCAGCTGATCGACTATAGAACCGACAATTTGTTTGCAGTCGTTAGCGAGGCTGGTTTCGCAGGAGTTTGGTAACATAAGGTGGTCCTGGTTGCCATCACTTAGCGAGGGGCAGACGGAAAGGGGGTGGCAAGTTTGTTAGCTACAATTGTTAGTTAGCATGACTCGCTAACTCATTGAACACACAGCTGGTTGCTGAGTGAGTCCTTAGTTATCTAATCTACATCCCCGTACACGTGTTACTTGCTAAAGCGAACTGCCTTCTCAACACATTTACCCATATATATATATTTACCCATATATATACGAACAAACAACCAAAAGTGGCTGTACGTCTAACGAATACTTCTAACGCTGTACTTCGTTAGAAGTACAGCCACTTTTGGTTGTTTGTTCGTTAGCGACTCCTCATTGATTATTGTTCATACGTTCCGTTCACCCCATTTTTTGTTTGCCTTTGGTGGTTACTAAAATGCTGAACTGGTTACAGTAGGCCACAGCCAGTTGCAGCCCCTGACTGACTGAACCTTTAGTAGCCTAACTGTTAGCTAGATAACCAAATGTGTTGAAAGTCACAATATCTTTCAAGGAAAATAATTATTTACCATGCCCGTTGGTCTTATTTCGACACTGACGTTATATATGTTGTTTGCTACTACTAAAGCTATTTCGGTTCAGCGTACTCGGCTTCATTTCTCTTTCTCAAACCAAGGTTAATCATTATTGGTTAGCTTGTTAATGCTATGACCGGCTGCGTTTGCTTGCTCACCTTAAGGAGACCGCGCACGTCACATGCTGTAAATTGAGGAGCTTTGAGCGTGTAAGTAGTTAAGGAGTATCAGCACAGATAATGTAATTAAATGAACCTAGCGACATACTGGGCGTAGCATTTACTGCGAACACAGAGTACATACCATATCTCCAGCTAATGCATTGAAGCTTGCTTATCTATTGCACAAAAAAAGGTTTGTGTTTTGAGGAGTAACAAAAGAGATGTCGCTACACAGTTAAATATGCACTCCCTGGACTTTGCAATTCACTTTTTTTTTTTTACTCTCATTTTTGGTCTGGGTGTGTAATAATATGTTTATATGAGCATGATTTGCGAATAATCACTCATACCTCAGTTAGCCATGAAATTGAACATCGGAAAGCAAGGGTTTTTAATTACATGTATGACCGCGAATTGGCATATACATGACACCGCACAGTTGAGGGACCCCTATTGGATCGCCACTTTTACAAGCAGTGGCCACAAATCGCGGAATGCATATATAACAAGCCGTATCATTTCAAGTTTCTCCATACCCCAACATGTAATCCTCCACAGCAAATGCATTTGGTCAAGTGTTACAGTTAATGGTAGTCACAAGGCACTGGATTTGGGATTGTCAGTAGACTCCTCTGTCCCCACTGATATAACTCTTTTTGCGCCAAATTATACTGCACGTTTGTAACAGTGACTCGATTAGAGAGCTTTCGTGTGTGTTTCCTTCCCCTGACCCATGCCCTGTAGCTGAACGCTGTTGGGTGGAAATGCCACATGTTGAGCTGATGGTGGTGATGTCTTATTCAACGTGGCAAATGTGGCGTGTTTCTTCAAATTCAACTCTAGATGGATGTTTGTGTAACCTGAACTCATCCGTTAGGTCCCGAGTTCCGAACTGCTGACTGACCCGGGCAGTTTTACATTAAGCAGGTTCCGGGTCTTGTTAGCTGTCCTCATCCTAGATGACCTGGAGAGATTCATTAAGCAATAAAGCAACCCATGGTTTTGTGTTCAATGGCCCAACCATCACAGCCAAGGGCTGTTCTTATGCATGATAGAGGGCTCAGACCTAGACCATAGTCATGGTATATTGTCCATTTACCACAAACCTGGAGGTGCCTTATTGCTGTGATAAACATAATTCCATAAAGCAAAATACGTTTATTTTCTTTGAATGTCTTTGGTCCGTCATACCACCGTGTTGAACTATCAGTTTATCGGACCCCAAATAGTCTGTAGTGAATGAGATCTGACAATGCATTTGCTCACTTTCCGTAAGCAGTGATGTAGTTCTGAATATGGTTCGTTCCGACGCTTTTGGCCAATGAAGGACTATTTGGAGCTACATGTGAGAAACTTGAGAAATGTCTGTATTGTTGAAGGGGAATTTCAGCATTGCTCCGCTTCTTAAGATAGCAATGATACATTTGGGCCATAACCTCTCGTCAACACCATCTAGAATGTGCAAATTTCAGTTTTGCGGAAATTTGATGATGCTTTTTATATTTGAATATACAGAGGCTTCGACCTCCTTTATCTCCGCCTGTTCATAAGATACACCACAAGGTCCTGCCTTCATAGCCAATGTCGTTGCCAGCGCTTTATACTTTTTTTTTTTATCACTGTCGTTGGTTGAGATACAGGGAATAACTTCTTTATCCATACTGGAAAAATAAGTGGCGTGGTTAAAAAACAACAACATATACAAGCTTTTCGCCCTTTTGCCTTAATCAGTGCCACACACTGAAGGGAGAGACTCCCCTTTAACTGATTTCATAGCAGTGCCCTGCTACTTGAACAGCTGAATGCAGTTATTAGACAGCCTGTATAGAGTAAGAGCTAGGTTCAAAGGGCCCGGGGTGACTAATGTACCGTTTATTTTCATAACCCGGCTTCCTGCTTCGTTGAAACTATACCACATAAGACGTCACTCATTTCAAATAAAGGAACTTTCATTCCTTACGATAAATTCATTTCCTCAAAGAGATTTCATAAGGCCATTTCCTCATGTCTGCTTTTGCCATCTTTTCCCTAAATGGCATAAGGTAGGGTTTAATGTGCCATTTGCAGTGCACAGGCTGTTTGTTTTCTTACTTAAGCCCCAGTTTTTCTTCAGTGGTTTGAATGTTTCCTCTCTGCCCTGAAAGGGCCAGAGGCACAAAGTAATAACTGGCAGGGATTTTTTTAATAATCCAGACATGGAATTTGCTTAAATGTATTAAAAGTTGTTAGTTTTATTAAATGTGTATCTAGTGAATCATAAGACATGAACAAAATGCATTAGTGATTTCGTTTTTTCTTATCAGTCCATGTGTGTGAACTTTGCTTACAGGCACTTCATTTCGCAGCATTCCTCAACCGCTTTTATGAAATCCCATAAAACATTACAATAAAATCAGGAAATTCACAAGCAAGTTTAATGCTGTTCATAGAATGCAGAAGTCAGAAGGCGCTACATGTACATTTTAAATGGTTGAAGTGTGATTAATAAATAAGTAGCCCTTTTGCGTTGGGAACACAATAGTCACTGGCCTTTTTGGCTTTTGGTTTCCTCAAACCACAGGTCCCGCTGTGGCTCATCCGTTTCTCTGACCTAAATATCTTGCTCGGTTTATTTGTCAGTGCAACCTTTGCATTCCTAAACCAGCCTCTATCAGCCAATGAGAGACTTTGCTGTCAATGAATGTTTTATAAAACCAATGTGGTGCGGTCAGCATTGAAAGAAAGTGTCTGTGGAAAATGTGGTTTCTTAACTTTTCATAAGAAAGTAACATATTTGCGCTGATCCTGGGACAGCTTGTGATTCTTGGGGTATTTGTATGATTCTGTGAGGTACGGTACTATGCTATTGGTTTGCCTGGTGGTAGATAAAAATGTTTTCTCAAGTAATTACCAGTGTTTTCTGAAGTAACTACAAAGTGCTGGCATGATAACTCATCTGGAGGTGGTTTATTTAGCAAATTTTGCTAAACGTGCGCTACAGAAACCCCGCTGGCCAGACAGCTCTCCTCCCCGCGAGGCTGCGGTCTACACACAAAAATTGCGTCTTTGATTTTTCTTAAAACCAGTCATCGGGTGTGTTTTTAGCCCTGTTGCCGAGTCTTGTCACAAATTGTACCTTCAAATGCCCAAGAAGAGCGTAAAGGTTTTTATTTTCGTCAACATTGCTTTTGCTGAGAATGATCATTTCGTTACTGTTATTATTTTAAATTTGCAGGCTTATATTTTGCCTAGTTGCTAGCGGATACAACCCATGACTGTCATCTTTTCAAGATTCGGAGTCCCGCGGTCAGGCTTTTTGGTCCCTTAACACTGCATTGTGACCTGGTGTTGGCATCCTAGATGTAGTTGCGCAACTTCCAGTAAGTCTCTGGTAGCATGCTGACTGCCAACCTCTGCAAGCTGCTAATTGAGAAACACAGCGGACACGCCAAAGGCTATCCCGCGGCCCATGAAGGGTTAACAACACAAACGGCCCCTGTCGATTCAGGGGAAAGCGCCAGGACACGCCAGGATATCGCACCGGATCCGAAAAGACCCGTTTTGGGTTTCCTGGGACGAGGGGTGGCAGTTGGCAGCCACGCCCTCGAGTTGAGGGGAAACCAACCACCAGGAGCCTTCTCACCTGGCGAGGTCTAAACCCTGTTTTGTTCCGTAGGTCCCAATTGGCACTGTTTTTTGTTGTTGTTGTTCTGTTCCCGTGCTGGTTTCAGGTCAGAAGGGGTCGCACTGTTGTACTGCAGACCAGCCGAGTTGTGGTGACTCTAGTTGGTTTTCCCAGGCCAGTCTGTATGACAATGCAGCCCTTTCACCCTCAACGTCCTCGCCGGAGCCGGACAGTCACCCAACCCGGCAGGTTCTCCAACCTCTTTTCCGGGGCCTCCAAGGCCGTGGCTCGTATCCAGCTCCTCTGATTCACGTCCATACGGGACGGAGGATTGGTCGACAACTCGAAATGGGTGTGCCTGCTCTGGGATAGTTGAAAGACATGGGCCAGCTCAGGGTCCCCGGGGAGGGGTTTGAGAAACACTGATCTATGCTTGGCCTCTAGTCAGATGAACAATACAGTATTGGAGAGGAGAGGAGTCTGAAAGAGCTCTAGTGTTCCCGAGGCCTTGCTCTTGCTATAAACACTGCAACGCTGTGTGCGTTTTGTAACTGTCACATGGTGGAAAGGAGAAGCTGCACATGTTTTGTGGCTCCACAGTCTGAAAAGGGGAATGGGGGGGGGGGGGGGGGGTTTGGCGAGCAGGATGACCGCCAGGGGATCTGCCAGTGTGGGCGGTGACTCTGGAGCGATTCGGGGTTAAGAACAGGTCTACAGTCATGCCTGTGTATGTAACAGAACAACAACAAAACACAGTTCAACATTAAATCAAGTTCACTGGTACATCTGGGAAGGTTTGACAGCTGAACGGCGGAGAGAGGAGAAACCGAAGCGGTTGTTTTTGCTAAATCATTCTGACTGTACAGTCAGGAATGAGGATGCAGGGAGGTGGGTGGGGGAGGCGGTGGTTCTGTCCCTACCCTCCGGTTGTTATTTCCTGGTTACTGGAAGTTCGGCGGGGATTCTCCTCGTGATGCAGTCTCAGAAGTCTGGTGATACGTCTGTCCTCCGCCTGGTCCTGTCCTGAGACCGTCTCATGGTCAACGGCTGGGCTGTCACCAAATGGGCCCGGTTTAGTGTTTAGCCTTTCTGCCGTCTCTGTACCCAACAGACCCGCGGGACCTTTCCAGAAAGGTCTTGATCAGGCCACCTCGAGCAGGGGTTTTATTACAAATGTTCTCTGTTGCATGATTGGAATTCATTGTATGTGGCACCACAGTGTGTATTAGTGGATTTACTTGCCCAGGTTAATCCCGGGCCTGGACTCGACGGGTCACTTTGTATGAGTGAACCGGCAACCCTCCCCTCACGCCGAGACCCTCCCCTCACGCCGAGACCCTCCCCTCACGCCGAGACCCTCCCCTCACGCCGAGACCCTCCCCTCACGCCGAGACCCTCCCCTCACGTTGAGATCCTCTCCTCCTCAGACGCGGATGCAGAGCCTGCGGCCTGAACCGGGGGCGCGGTACCGCAACGTGATGGACGCGCTGCGCCAGATCATTCGCACGGAGGGGGTGTGGCGCCCCGTGAGGGGGCTGAACGTCGTGGCCGTCGGGGCGGGGCCGGCTCACGCGCTCTACTTCGCCTGCTACGAGAAACTCAAGCTGTCGCTCGGCGACGTGGTCCATCCGGGAGCCAACAGCCACTTCGCCAACGGTACGGCCCTTTGAGGATTCCCGCACCCCATAATGCAGTCCCGGAGACCTTAGCGAGGTCTTTTATCCTGTTACTAAGTTGAAGAGCGAGTATTTGAAACTACTAACGTACGTGTTATTTTTTTTGGTGTGTAAAACTTGTTTCAATGGTGTCTGTTTTTCTCTCCCACCTCCCCCCCCAACCCCCTGTCCTCTGTTCTCCAGGACTGGCAGGATGTATGGCCACACTGCTCCACGATGCAGTCATGAACCCTGCTGAAGGTCAGCTCTCATCTTGTTCGTTTGGCACGTAGTTATGGAATAGTTATGGAATAGTTATGGAATGTCTCTGAGACACAAACCCAAGCTGACTGTGTGTGTCTGTGTGTATGGCACCGATTCACCATCAGATATCTGTCAGTGTGTCCCAGGTACATTTATAGAAGACTAATAACTTTTCAGTCCGCCCCGGACGAGCCACAGCAGATCATCGTGATGCTTCCGTACTGCTGCAGTCCTTAAACCGAACACTAGGGTGCGCTCTAGCACTAGGCATTTCCACAAAGGCCAGCTCTGGTTGCAAGTTGCCTGTAGACACAGACAGCGAACGTGTGTGTGTGTGTGTGTGTGTGTGTGTGTGTGTGTGTGTGTGTGTGTGTGTGTGTGTGTGTGTGTGTGTGTGTGTGTGTGTGTGTGTGTGTGTGTGTGTGTGTGTGTGTGTGTGTAACTATTCTTGTCAGGGCCACAATATCTCTCCCTGTCCGTTAATTGTTTTGACTAAATGTGAAAAATCTGTTTTGAACTGTTCTGTTCTCTTTTTGCCAGGCCGCATAAGTGGAGCCGGCTAAGAAGAGCGAATGTCTCTTACTGAGTGACTGACTACCCCCTTGTTAAATAGCGTAGTGGTTAGAGTAGCAGACTTGTGAACTATAGGTCCCGTGTTCGTATCTCCTCGCAGGCGAAGTACAAATTATGAATTATTCCGTATAGACGAAAACGTTGCTGGCTAAAACCGGGGTCAGGATAGACAAGCACATTTGCTGGCTTAACATGGAGTAGTTATGTTATAGTAAGCCTTAACTGAAACTGTATACAGTTATATTGCAACTGTTTCTGGCGTGGAGTAGTTCATCTTCAGTCTCACTAGCAATTGCTAAATTCTTATGATTAAATGGAGTCAATGGAGTCTAGAGACTGCTGAAACGTAAAGCCGTAGTGTAGTGGTTAAAGACAGTGCCTCTCATGTGGAAGACCTGAGTTCGAATCCATTGAGAGCAACAGCATTTATTGTTTCTGGTAGGTTCCACGATTCTCTCGTCTTTTCACTTGATGAAAAAGATAGTTATCGTCGCCTTCATTGATAGTTATTGTATAAATGTCATTCACGAATGAAAGAAAAAAGGATGTTGTTTTGCCATGAAAGAAAATAAATATGTTCTTACGCCATGAGTCGCCATGAGTTCAGCCTATTTGTTGTGGAGGAAACTTAGTTAGAAACTTTCGTCAGTTTAACTATCAATGTCATTCACAAATGGCCAATTAATTATTAAAACGGCCAGCGTCAAAAGAGGATTGGTTTAGGATCGAGACAAGGCTATACTGACACCCGGCAAAAGTACAGCTCCGTGGTGTAGTGATTAACGACACAGCCTTTCACACGGGCGACCTGGTTTTGAATCTCAAGATGGCAACACTTCTTATTGAGGGCCGGTTGAACTAGCCTTGCCTGGTTTCTTGTTATATCTGTTCTTTCTTAAATGCCTCCCGCTGTCTCTCTCTCCTCAGTGGTGAAGCAGCGTATGCAGATGTACAACTCCCCGTACCGCGGTGTGCTGGACTGCGTGGGCTCTGTGTGGAAGCGCGAGGGTCCCGGGGCGTTTTACCGCTCCTACACCACCCAGCTGACCATGAACGTGCCCTTCCAGGCGCTCCACTTCATGACCTACGAGTACCTCCAGGAGGTGCTCAACCCCCACAGACAGTACAACCCGTCCTCGCACGTCGTCTCGGGGGCCCTCGCCGGGGCCGTCGCCGCCGCCGCCACCACCCCGCTGGATGTCTGCAAGACACTGCTCAACACCCAGGAGGGGCCGGCGGTCCTCGCCCAGGTCCAGGGGCCAGGCGGTGCGAGCGTTGGCGTGCAAGCCGCGTCGTCCACCGGGGGGCGCCAGATCTCCGGGTTGGGCGAGGCGTTCAGGACTGTGTACAGGATGGGGGGCGGGGCCGCGTTCTTCAAGGGTGTCCAGGCCAGGATCATCTACCAGATGCCCTCCACCGCCATCAGCTGGTCTGTCTACGAGTTCTTCAAGTATGTCATCACCAAGCGTCGGCACGAGAGGAGGCTGCGGGACCGAGACAGCGAGAAGTAGAGGCGACCCCGCGACCTTCCCCGGACGGAAATTTCCTTGACGCAAACCACCCGGACTTCATAGAGATGGACTAGAGAGCTCATTTATCTTTGGGCAAAGTGCCCCCTCTATTCAACTCTATGACCACCCTGAGTAAACCTTTGACCCTTGACCTTCTCCCTCTAATGAAGATTCCCCCCTCCCCTCACATAGGAGGAAGCTCCCAGCCTTTACCCAGTATGTTGTAGTAATATATACATACTCTATGGCACTTTAAATTTCCATTTGCTATATTTAGTTAAACCACTAGGGGGCCTCATACTCCCTACTCCTTTTGTACATCAGAAATGAATCCAAATTACATCTACTTACATCTACTTTCACTTGCAAGAGTGCTACTTCCTGGAAACCAAACGGAATCGATTTCATCCTTTCCTGCCACACCAGTCACTTCCTGTAAGGTCTGTTGTCTGTTGTGAGCAGACTGGGAAGGGAGCGAGGGTGCTTGGGATGTGAAGACTACTATTGGTTCATATCTGGGGGCACACAGGACTCGCAGGATTCAAATTAAGTCAGTAGTTCACTTTTAGGGCTGCACTCAGTCATCCCGATACACCCCACCCACCCGGCAGATATGTAAGAAGGACATTGTTCGTCTAAAGATACATACTACACACAATGTCTCTGGAATGGCACTCCTATTTCAGAAACACTACAGTGTGTACATGCGCTGTTCGTAAACCGTGGGCTCAGACTCTCTGAATGCTGATTGGCTGAAAGACATGGGATATGGGACCGAATAGCTAACCTGGTTGGTGACTGGTTTATTAATGACAACAACGCGCTAGGGGGATCCCGAGAGACTGCCCTCCGTTATAATGCATACATATCACTCCCTCTAGTGGCAAAATGCTAAATTCGTGGTGTGTGGGTGTGTGTGTGCGCGCGCGCCTGCGCGAGTGTGTGGCTGCCTTTGACCCGGGCACGGAACCTTCCATACACATCTCCTAGCACTTCTGGAAGCGCGGTTACATTTGGTAATTTCCCATAACCTACGATACGTGTAGTTAGTTGCCGGCTTCCAGTTTAATTATTAACCCCTATTTACTGCACGCGCACGTGGACTTCCAATCAGCCGCCATGAATCGAACGCACAAATACGATGTTCTTAAAGGCACTATACTAATTTCTGAAGCCATATTGTTACAAAAGAGAACATTTGTGTGTGTATGTATACCTAACTACTCGAAGATTAACTAACTCATTCAAGCTGCAAGTGAATAGAGATTTTTTTTTTAGCCAAGAGTTCTGAAACCTACCTGGTATTTGACCATTTGTAGGTTCTTTAGGGTCATTTTCTAGGGATGCAGAATTCTAGAAACGTCTTGAAAATTTCCCGATTTTCTAGAAAAGACTTACTGATTTCCAGGAAAACGTTGTACTTTAAAGGGGTAGTTTGGTTATGCCGGTTAGGACATCTGACCATTAACCAACAGGTTGGCAGATTGAATCCTGAGCTGGCACAGTGAAAGTGATGTTTTTCTGACCTTGAGCTAGGCCGTCAACCTTAATTGTTCCCCAGGCTCCCAATATGGCTGCGCCACCCTACATGTTTCTCAGATTTGGGGTTGGGTTGAAGCCATAACAGTTGGACCTTCTGCATTTGACAACTAAAACCAAGTCATCCCAAACTATCCCTTTAAGGAAAGCTACAAAAACCTTGCAACTCTATGTAGCTGACTTGGCATGAGTCACACTTTACACAGACTGCCACCCAGGACAGCATTCTATAGAACCTGTAGGTAGAAACGTCAACATAATATCTATCTTCTAAACACACAGGTAATAAATAACACCTTTAATTTCAGAGGATGCTACTACCACATAACTTAAAGGGGAAGTTTTAATCTTTAACAACTATGTTGGAGGGGTCTTGGTCCTGAAAGTAGTATACTGGTCAGGAGAATCTGTAATCCGTGCTTGGGGTTAGCGGCGGCTGTACAAAATGTTTGCTCTAGCCACGGCTAGCCCGTACGATATCGAACATCCTCTTTAAATTATTAGGTAAAAGGAAGTCTAGTTGTTTTTGGAGTGTTTCTTGCTGAATACCATGTTTGGTAGTGGACACCAAAGAGTGACTAGGTGAAATTTGATGTGATGATGATTGAGGTGAAGAAAACTGACTGATCTGTTTGAAAGAGAGAATGTATTCCTGTGTTATTCTGTGAATTGTAAATAAATAGTCGCTAACAGGCAGCGCCTCGCAGAAGCAGGGACTTCTCTTGGGACCGCTCGCCTCACGCGCTGGAGAGAAATACGCCACACCGTGTCCTGTCTTTTATAGTTCTATGTTGCATTGGGTATTCAGAGTTGTGCAGTAAAATGGGAAATGTTCAGGTTAAAGGTACAGTCTGTAACTTAAATGTGTGCAACTTCTAAAAGGACCCCTGCATGGTGTAGTAGCACTTGGACTTCCATAACTTAATAATGGCAAGTCAGATGAACTTGATATGAGGTTACATGGATGTAACAAGCGTATATTACGGTGGAGGCATTAATCATGGTAAATGCATATTCTGTCTCTTCATTTGAAAGTGGGTTTAAAGGGCTATGTGGGAGAGAATGGGTACACTGACCAACAGTATAGTGAAGAGACAAGATTTGAAAACAAGTCCTTGTTGAGAATGAAACCAGTCTGGTCCCTGTTTACCCATCAAAGTACTAAGCCTGTTGGCCAGTCTTTGCAAATATTTTTTGGACTGTGTCAAGAAGAAACCTCTCCCATATCGCTCCTGAATAACTGTTTTTTTGTTTGGTATGGAAAAAATACTTCCAAATTTTAGCGGGAATTCCAATGCCCATCTTATCTCAAAGCAGTCGTTTGTGTTTATTCATCATCCAGCCCCTGAGAATCTCCTCATCTGTTAAGTGAAATATCCACTTACACTAACTTTGCCCTACCTTGTTTCTTTCTGGATGCCTGAAATGCTACAATCAGGCGTCTCAGATAAGCTTTAATTGTTTTCCCACAGTAAAGAGGGGGATACTCTGCATTGTCATCAGGGATGAGTGGATCTCTTACTACCATCAGATTGTTACCGTCCTTATCTCCAGTAGCGCCCTCATGCTGGAAGAGAGTCCTCTTCCCAATCGGAATTTCCACCCCTCTTGTCCTGGCAAGTGGAGGTGCGCTTGCTCCACTAATCTACATCTAGACCTAATGTGGAAGTGACATTTCATATGGGTTTGTTGCAGGGAATTAATATGAGAGGATTTCAAAGGAGCAAGGGTCTTGTCTTTTTTGTCTGGGTGTTCCATGAGGTCAAAGTAAGCCCTGCCCCCCACACACTTAGGCGAACAAGAAATGTAATCTTTTTTTGTTGGTTACAAGATTCTATTAAAGGTGAAAAAAGGTCTGGCGTCATTTGTCATGTCATCAACAAAGGCAGCATTTTAAATATAGGCGGGTAGTCTTTCGATATCCAACTTGAGCCTCAAACCTGCAATGTACGTAACCTCAGCATTGTGACGCATCATTTTCCGAGGAATTACGACGTATTGATAAAAACCCTGTGTGAACTCACGTTTTCCCAAATATGCAGTGTGTTCAGAGGATAGATTATATCTACTGTATGCATTCTCATGTTCTGCTTCCTAGATGGCGGCCTATCCCCAACACAGGGCACCCCTTTTGACCCGGGCGTGCACAGGCGTAAAGGGTTCCTTCACGGTGTTCACAGGAGAACCCCTGAAGCATTCCTAAAATACCCATTACATTGTTTGTTTACCTTGCCATTTACTTTCTTACGGATCACGTAACCTTGACAATGTGGCGAGGTGCGTTGCGGCAGACACCCTCGGTAAGTAGACCATGACATGTATTCCTGCCCTTCCTCCCTGACGGGTCCCATCTCACCCGAGGCGCCCCCCCCCCCCTCCCTTGTTTGTTGTCGTTCCCGACGTCCTGAGGCCTAAAATGCTGTCCCTCGCTCCTCACCTTACCAGCTTCCATTCTTCCTCCCGGGTTTGTTGCTGACACGCCGTGAAATGTTAGGCGGTGCGTTTTGTAAAGGGGTCGTTTCGCGCCGGGGGCGTGGGGGTCGATCCTGTGAATGGAAGGCCCGGGCCTTGTCCGCCGTGGCACGCGTCAAACGGCCCCCTGGCAACGGGGATGAGTTTGAGGCGGGGATGGGGGGGGGGGGGTGTTGGTCAACAGTGCAGGATGAGAACCAAAACCTCAAGGTAGTTGGCGTGCACGTGCGTGTTTCCCATACACCACCCTATTTCCCTCATATTGGGACACTACCAAGGGCATATGGGGTCGCATGAGACGCCACCGGCCAGCATAACTCTCACTGCCAAGAATATGTGGTATGTTAACAGTGTCTCTGTCCTACCGGCGGCCCTATAATATACAGGTATAACGTCCCGGAGGCTGGGTGACGACTGGCTCTGTGTGTATCAGCGTCTCTGGTTGTTTAGGGATGAGAGTTCTACCCGGAGTAGGTTGCCACGCAACCATCGCTGGTGAAACCTACGGTGGTGGCTGACACACCCAGACACTGTCTTCAAGTTGGCTGCCTCAGAAAGGCGTTCCCCCGCAGACCTACCCTCAACGTCCGGGGAGTGAAAGGTGGTTGATCGGGACTGAAACTGGGACAGCTCAGGTACCCTCCACACCTCTGGCGAAGATCTGAGTGTGTCTCACGGCACTGGAATGGGTGTTGCTCTCCTGCTGACAAACACATCTCTATCCCAGGAACAGGTTTTCAGAAAACTGAGGCCAGGTTTCTTTAACTTTCACGCCGGGTCAGGGCTGTTTTGGTGGCAAAAGGGGGACCTACACAACATTAGGCAGGTGGTCATAATGTTATGGCTTATCAGTGTATTGCCCATTGCCTTAGATTAGGACAAAGGATCTCAGTGTACCAGGGTTGGCATCAAGTACACTGAAATTCAAATCCCGCTTGACGTTTACTTTAACGGACAGGAATTCAAATGCGCTTGACCCCAACCATGTGAGATAAGCCGGAACAAGTCAAGTAGGGCCAAGCAGAAAGACAGACTCGCAAGCTTTTTGGTGCGCTCTCCGTGCACTTCCCAAACAAACCGTCAGGTGGCGCCATATTCTTGTACTGAATGAAGACCTGTAGGCAAGTCTGACCACAGGAGCCATAGAACAGGTCTGACCAAGCAATTGGTTGGTCCTAATGAAATAAAGCGTAATAAAATGTCAATTACTGAGGCAGTTGGTTTTCATTAAACTGCTGTTTAATGAAAGAACAGTTAGTGTCAGAGAAAGACAAACATTTGTATGTTTTATTTTGGGTTTGGTTCAAGTCTCCTGCGTGTTTTGGGCAGGCTGGGGTGCTAATCGTTTTCCACTAACTATAACAAAATGTTATTGTTAGTCTTGCTCATGTAAACGATGACAGTTGTGTAGATCAGTTTTGGATGGATGATTCCCCGCCGAAATTCCCAGAAACTATCTGTTTAAACCCAGAAATTAGCATTGGATGGTTATCGTGTATGGCCTAGATCAGAGGGGATAAATATTTAGATGTTTGCAGCTGATGAACGACCTATCCCCTGCCCCGTTGGAGGTCTCTGTCCGCGCCAAGCTCATGGTTCCCAGCTCAAGAAACAAGGAAAGTTGGAAGACTAACTTGGCAAGAAGACGAAATCTTTTAACAGCAATGTTCAGCTGTTCAAAACTTTGTCAGTAAACCGTAAGGGCCGACATTCAGCCTACTGACCACCCTAGCCAAGCGCTTTGAGATTTACGGCGCTATAAAAGTTGAATACAATATTATTAGCAACAGTTCAAAATGTACTTGTGTAGGACGGCTGTCTAACTATTTTGGTATTGGGTTGGGGCACAGATAACAGTTGTAGATTTTTTTCCCTGGTTTACATTTAGCATTTAGCAAGTTCTTCTTTATATTTTACACACAGTAAATCACACAGCAGTAGTGCAAATGTAACTGTTACACCATGAAAACAAAAGTTTTTGCATAAGTTATTTGGAAGAAAAATGTCAAAGGGCATTTTAAAGAGCTATCTATTCTTGTTATCTATCTATTCTCAAAGAACATACAAACAAGCTACCAACTCTGAAATCTATTCCAAATGGTTCTTCAAAATAGTTTCCAAGGGTTCTTGAAAGAAAATTGTTTTTCTCCCAATATTTAAATGTGAAGAACCCCTGAAGGACTTGCAAGAACCATGCATCAGGTAGGTCGGGTATGACTGGCATAGAAAAAATAGATCCAACAGGTCTGAAATGGTAGAAAGTGCATTTTAAGATGGTTATGGAACTTAATAAAGCAAAAGGTGAGTTTCAAGCCCTGTGTGCATTTTCTGTCAGTGCAACCTACTATGTCAAGGATTGTGTTGCATACATATTTTGGAGTCAGCTCAGGGCTGCCAGATATCACAAAAACTGGGTAGAAAAAAAGTCAAACATAAGAAAAAAGTACCTCCTCCTAAACAATAATCTGCTGTGGCAATGACACAAGACGAGCTCATCCCCGGCGAGCTCATCCCTGGTGGGCAGTAAAGATTCCAACTCCCAGCCCATAGTCCTGAGCGGCGTTGAGTTTACCATAATGTTGTTTTCAAGTGCAAAGGGAGAACCATGTGGACATTATTGTATATCTGTCATGGCTGTATACACCACCCATCTCCGATGTTATTAAATGGTTAACTACCGTCTTTAACCAGTATTGCTTCCCCGCTTGGTGAGTGTGATGACATAATTTAATTCTGCCTACATTCCCCTCCTCCTAGCCCTATTCAAGTTGCATTTTCCCGCGTGCTGTTTGGGCACGTCCAGGATGTTTGGGTATTGAACGAGAGAGGTGGGGAGATCAGGGTTAGAGCCAATTCTATTTCAGTTCCACTCAGTTCAGAATGTTGGTTACTGGTTAAAGACTTCGCAGACTTTGGTTTGCTTCCTAACTTGGATGTCAAATTAAAACGTAATTGACCCCAACTGTGTTTGTGTGTGTGAGTGTGTGTGTGTGCGTGTTTCTAACCTAAACATTATATGGTAACAAACATGTCCTCCGAACTGTATCAGAAACATCTGACCAAATGTGGATTTTTCCTGTCACCATTTAAAAAATCAAAATGTTTGGCTTAGATTTAGTACCAAAGAAAATGAGTATGTTTGGAATAAGGATAGGGCATTACCTGTGAGGTTTAGGATTGGGGTTAGACATTAGTGCTAGGTTACATTTAGGCATACATTTTAGGTTACGTTAAGGTTAGATTCCAGTAAAGGTTAGAATTAGAATTAGGGTTTTGGGTTAAGGTTAGTTAAAGTAGGATTTTTTTTTAAGGACAGTGAACTTTGGTGTCCTCATTTAAATGGCTACGTAAACTATGTGTAAGTAAGTTTGTGTAGTGTGTGTTAGTGTGAGTATGTATTTTCTGCAGCAGCTTCTAATGACATGTTCCAGTTAGCAGAGTATGAGTGGAGGTAACCGCACTTACAGGTAAGTAGGTGCAGGCGGTTCACATCGCCGGTCTGTGGTGGAGGTGTGCCTAAAAGCCCTCACACACACAGTTACTGTAGCCTACGGCAACAGAGAGTGGCGTGTCTTACCAACCCACATTAACACACACACACACACGCGCGCACACACCCACGGGCTGCCCGAAATCCCTCTCCTTAGAGTGTGGGCTGCCATCCAACTGATGCCTCGTTTCTGATGAAGTGGATTATTCTGAAACCCCCATACGGTTTCCTTTTCCTGAATAAATGTAGTTTCATAAACGCTACTTTATGGGCCGTGGGACTATTTACTTGGTTGTGCGATCGCCTCACGTAGCTCCCATGCCATGAACGCATCAACTGTAAGTCGCGCAGTATAAAGGAGTCTCCTAAATGACTAAGTCAAGGGTACTTTTGACTTGAACACTGAGATGGAGAATGGTCCCTGACTGTACGGCGTGTTCCTGCCAGGACGGGCGCTACCTAGGGCATGTCGTTGGCATCCACAAACCGAAGGCATCCACTTCCTTTAATCCTTTTACCCCAAAGGCTCCAATCAACTCATGTATAATACAATGTAAAGTCTAAGATATTATGCGTGAATATTTGTTTTTTCTGACATCTTTTTGTTTTTACTTTCGTTCACACGTTCTCTCTCTCTCACACACACACACACACACACACACACACACACACACACACAGCTGTGTAGATATAAAGAGAAAATGAGTGAGGAATGTTTCATCAGTCATAATCCGTCCTGAAAGGAGACAGGGTTCTCTCATCACACTCTCGTGACTCCTTGTGGTAGGTTGGGCGCCTGCGAGCTTAATTCATTGTTGTTGGCGGGAACGTGTTCTCTAGGAGTACGTGTGCCAGCGGAGAATTCCTGGTTGAGAGGGAGTGTGTGATTGGAAATATGTTTGAACCTGGTCCTGGTGCATACACACCTACAACTGTACTCTACCTGATGCTTGTTTGTTGCGACCAGGCAAGACCATAATCGTATTTTTGGGTTGAGGGGTACCGTATGTATACATAGGCTATGTGTCTATACAATTGAATGTGTTTGTAGATAATGTATTGCTGCTGGATTAGCTGACGTGTGCTTGGCAGTAATTATAGATCTTGTTAGTCTTCGTCTAAAGAGGAACTCGTTATATACATCCTCTCCACAAAGCTTAGGCGCTGAGGCAGGTTGTGGTTTGCTCTCCATTGAACAGTTTAGTGATAATCATGCACCCAACGTTTGAGTCACTTTAGCGTATTTCTGCGTATCACAATGTCAGACATTTTTGAATGAATAGAATAATTAGCTAAATAAGGCTGTGTAAAAAAAAAACTCTAACTCAATGGTTACTTAAGGCTTAGTGAACACGCTTGCCCAAATTGAAAGTCAATCAATCAAAATGTCTTTCTAAAAGCCAATTTTACATCCGCAGTTGTCACAAAGTGCGCATACAGAAAACTCAGCCTAAACACGTGCAACTGGCCTAGAGATTGAACTCCCACATTTGTTGGCCTCAAGCTGAACACTCAAACGTTTTCACAGTTAGAACTGTTTCTGATTTTTTTTCCTATTTTTTATTGTTGAGGTCAAATAAAAAACCCAAACCTATATCTGCTGAAAGCTAAATTAACTCTCTAATAACTGTTAGAATCCTAATATCTCCATTTAAGCATTTAAACACATACGAAACACGCAGTAATGTTTAATTAAACACTCAAAACAGGTTTCTACCTCATTCCCAAGCACTATCGTCTTTCTGTAAGCCTGGGCAGAAAACTAGGAAGAAAAAAGTAATTTACTCACTGGCTTAATCATAGGCTCAATTTACCCCGTGCCCACACAGCTAGAAGTGACCTCAGTTTACGAGACTGATCAACTGATATCGAAACATTCAAATTCAAAATGCATTATTTGGTTATTATACAAGCGACAAATCTTCTCTAACACCATACCTTAATTTTATTTGGGTATAATTCGTCTTTTGGAGCTAATTCCCAATCTTCCCCGAGCGTCAGAAGCGTTAACTTTTTCCCAACGCCAGCGACTAGGCTCGACTCCTGAGGCGACGCCGCACAGTCGCCTACTCTATTTACATACATCAAGTGGCTGAGCCAGCGCTGTGACAGCAGGTATGCTCTATGGCTTTCTGCTCCTGTCTTAACCGCGGCGCGGAGAACCCCGGCTAGACTAAATTCTACGTCGCTTATCAGTGGGTACCGAGCTCGAGGCCTCCTTCTGTTTACGTCTCAATTAATCCCCATTAGTAGCGCTGGGGCATTAGGGGATTCCTGATTGGCGTAAATCTGTTTTGGTCCCAACAGGAGATTAGGGAGCGCGGGGTATCGAAATAGAGCCCGGAGAGGTTAATATAGCAGTTAAGTTATTACAAACAATCGGGGTTTGTTTGCTGATTTCGATCTAGGCAAATAAAGCCGAAGCGGTGTGCCTGATGGTCTGGTGGTGATAACCGGTGAGAGAACATGATATCGGTGAACTGCCTGAGTGTAGTTGCTGAGTGAGCATCTATCTGTGGCGTATACAGCCGAAAAACAAACAAAGCAAAAATAATTAGATTTGTCAGAAAGCTTGAAAAAAATAAAAACAATTCCACAGTGTCAGTGTCACTGCGGCAAACGCGTACGATTTTGATTTACAATCCCCTGTTTATTCGAGCACACATTGAGTATTGTATTCAAAAACACATTATTTAATTAGTAATCGAATTATTATTATTATTAGGCCTATTATAGAACTAGGTTGTAAGAAAATGCGTTTAAAGAAGGTATTTTCAATAGGTCTATAATTTGCTAAATATATTCTGCTCAATTAGACTCCCCTGGCTCCCCTCTACTCCTTAAAAAATATGTCTCCATAACATTACGCGGCATGACATCGCTCCAACTATCGCTGGGCTTTCCCACGGGGAGTTTACTTATAGGTCAACAGTGATCCTTCCTTTTCCAATCCATTAATAGTGAATGCGTCCCAAATGGCACCTCATTCCCTATTTAGGACAGCTTTAGTGTGTTCATCTGTTGCTTTTGTTTAGCACTTTTGTAGCAATTATCCTCCACTTTGCGTCCAGAATTATAGCTAATTCATTAAATAGTTTATATAAAAGTCAAATTTAAAGTGTTGCGCTTATTAACAGATGAATATTTGGTACTATTTGAGCCATCTTATCCACAGAGATTCACCCCCCCCCCCCCCCGACCAGTTAAATGTGGAGCTCATCCACAGGGGCCATGTGATGACGGCTGCTGTTTGTCTGGATAATGTCTTTGGCTTGAACCTCTGTTTGCGTGTCTGTCTCATTTCCATTTCCCCTCTCTTCTCTTCGCTCTGCCCACCGTGGTATGCGCTCGGCTGGCTGTTCCCAGAGAATCCGGACCACTGCGTAGTCGCAAGTGGGCTAAACTGTCTGTCTTCAAATTATGATCAATTGAACGTGTAGTCTATAAATTCAAGGAGGAAAGAATGCCCCAAAATCGTTAAAATGAAACGTTTATCCAAAACGTCTCTCTGTTACAAAAGGTCATGAGAAGAGACCAGGATTAGGCTTCTGTCTCAATTTTACCAAACAAATGGAGTCTGCCTGGCTATTTCTGCAATAGCCTAAATCTTGTTATAGTTCCCACATGCTGAGAAATATATTTACTTTTTTCTTCATTTATTAAATAAATTATTGTGTTAAATGTGTTATGGGAGCCTATATTATTTTACTCGAGGCCCCATTTCTGATAACCCCGGCCGCCATGCTTCTCCACGTCTTGAATTCTCCTCTCCTCCATTTACCTCAGAAATGGTGAAACTTGTAGCAATAATACCCTTCATTCACACAAACCGCCCCCCGCTGCCTAACCTCCAGCCCGGCTGCCCCGGCTGGGGCTCTCCCTCCCCGCCACAATCAGAGGCCCTTTCTCCGGGAACAAAACCTCCCCAAATGCGAACAAAAGTGAACACTTTTTTTTCCATTCCAATCGCTGTATAGCGCAGCCAGTTAAAATAACGCGCAGCCTGCGCCTCAATTTGGAATATTAGGACGTCAATCTCTCAGCTCGTGGGTTCTTTTGTCTTTGCTGAGTGGCCGGGTCTGCCTACCACACACCTTTTGTCCGGGAATCCAATAAGGCCTATTATTCGGCCTCTCCAGCCCGCTCGAGCTGCCTCTTTCAGGGTATTTTAGATGGCTAATCGCGTCCTTAAAGCGCCCCAAATGGAGAATAACTTCCTTCTTTCACACGGACTGGCATCCGCACAATTAATTCGAGTGTGCCTGTGGCGTGGCCTTTCTCAACCGCCTCCCTCGCCACACATTTCTAAATTGCAAGAGGCTATAACAAAGATGTCGCCAACAACGTGAATCGGACCTGCACAAAAAAACATCTATTACTCCGTTCCAGTAGCATATACGCTACAATTGCAACACGTTTACCTGCTATTGCGAGAGGGCATTTTTAATTCACAGTTCTTCGAAATATTGCTCACCGGATCAGTGAATTGAGGATGAGTGGGAATATGTGTTTTCTTGTCTTGATATCCATTGCATGTCTTTCCAAAAGGCCTTTCATAGCTCAATAAAGACTAGATCGAGACGAACATTGCTTCTTAAACGTTTTGTATTCATTGGCTATAGTCTGCTGCTTTTGAAGATGTCTTGTTCGTGATTGTGTTTTTCAGATTGGTCTGCTTTTATCACCGTTTCATACTAAAGGCAAAGAGAAATTGTCCATTATTCCAAATCCGCACACTTTTTAAATAGCAAACATTTAGTTAATGAAATTGCTAAAATATGAGGTTATCACACACATACACACTGAGGAACACTTCCATGGGAAAACTTTACCAAGAACGTCACAAAGAATGTAATGGAAAGTCTAGCATTTGAGCAAAGTATAGCAAAATATGGAATTTATTTGTTTTCGAAAGCAAGTTATGAGATTTTATAACAGCGTGTAGTTATTTGGCTTGTGGACTTGATGTGGAATTAAATCCCATTTCAATTCCATTTCAATTTCTCTTATTCCAAAATGTCTTAATCGAGAAAATTGAATGAATAAAATAAATGCCAATTCATTTCCGGCAGAATTGAAATTATATAGGACAAGCTTTAAAATCAAAAACTATATATTTCTGTTCTCATGTCTTTAGGGTTAAAATAAACATTGAAAATATCAAACAAGTCCTTGAGAACAGTTGATTTGGAAACACCACTTAAGCCCATCATTGTTGAATTATCCGGACATCCTTTACGCCCAGTGACTATTTACATCGTTTGTCACAATATTCAAGTTTATTTTCTTTTGATAGGCTTATTATATATTTCCAGCTTTAACTGGATACAACGATAATTTAAATGAAACGCCACGGTTGTTGGACATTAATCCATTTTAACAGTTGGCACAGTGTCTTTCTGATGTCAGGTATACTGGGAGTGTAGTAATCATTTGCACCTTTTGATTCTCAGACCAGCGACAGAAATCCCACCAGACAGACAAAAACGTCCTATAACTACCTTAAAATAACACTGTTTGCAAGACACTGCTGGGAAATTACACACTCTTTCTTAAAAATAAAAAAACGAAGAAAAACCATTAAATGTCTTGACAGGATTCGATGAACGTCACTAGTGTGGGTAGAAAAAGAGGCTCCGGTTAGATCCCGGTAGTAACGGTTCTAGTGGGGCTACCAGGCCCGAATCCCTTGCAGTGACCCCTGGCACGTTGTGACCGCGGCCCCTTGGTGCGTTTGGGCCTGGGGAGAGCCACCAAGTCCCCCGATGTTCCCCAAGTTCATGTTCATGAAGGCGTTAGCCGTAGTAGTTGGGGGGAGTGTAGGGATGCTGGGGTAAGTACAGCTGTAGTTGCTGTTGTATGACGGGTTGTTGTACGTGTAGGCTGAGGGATATCCGTTATAACTATATGGGTTTGATCCGTACGGTGCGTTGTAATTTTGAGTTCCGCCTAGACATGGCTTCCCATCCCGTACCAGGACAGGCACCGCCACTCGTCTTGGCGGGGGAGGGTGGTGGTGCCCCGCTAGCTCCAGCGATTTGTCCTGTCGCTGCCTCTTGCACTTGTACCGTCGGTTCTGGAACCAGATCTTGACCTGGGTGGAGGTGAGTTTGAGGGTGCTCGCCAGGTGTTCACGTTCCGGAGCGGACAGGTACCGCTGCTGTTTGAAACGCCGCTCCAGCTCGAAAACCTGTGCTTGGGAGAAGAGGACCCGCGGTTTCCTTCTGGTTCTCTGTTTCGCTGGCCGATCCGAGTCTACCAGCCCGCTGTCTTCTCCCTCCAGCGATTTGGACACCACGGCACAGCTCTCTATGTTGTCAAAATATTGAATTAACATTTCTGAAGAAAGAATATCCCTATTGATAATGCAGTGTTATAAATAGGACTAAGCAATTAGTAAATGAAACACTGATTTTATTTAGGCCTAATCTATTTGAATGCTTGCTGTCTACGTAGGCTACATATTGTTTGTGACATTACTGTGTATTTATGCTGTTAGGTAGTAAAGGCCTGTTACGCCCCAAGCCCCCACACAAAATAAATACATATACCACTTCTAAACGATTATAAAATGCATATTCGCAAGTTGTGAATTATAGCAAATTATGTAAACGTTCCACAAAACTGTGCAATAACAGTTGATTATCTGTCAAAATGTAGGACAATAAAAAATACAACCGAAGACAACTATTATTTCCCAATGTTTACTTTCACTTTGTTGAATGCTACACGATGTCTTTGATTCTATTTTATTTGCCATAAGTATTTGGTACAGTTTAAACGATACGTTTGTCTGTCTATTCAGACATAATAAAAACAGAAGCTAAATTAAAATATTTATATCCAGTATGTATACTCACTAGGTGTACATAATATTACTATCGTAAACCATGCAGCATATCTTATATTTAAATGCGACAGTAATCAATTTCTTAATAATCCCGAGGACCATTGTGGAATAAAAATTGTGTTATTTACAGGCCGGGTCTGTCTTTCGAAATCACAATAGAAACAATGTATGACAATACCATTTAAACCGAGAACCCTCTAACGCATTTACACATGGAATAGTTGGTTCCTTGATATGCCCAATTTTCAGTTGGCCTATAATGGTATAATTTATTCAAAGCGATGCACAGTGTTCTTTTGTTCGTCATTTTATCAAGGAATTGTATGAAGTTTTAACTTACTCGTTTCCGGATTGTCCAAGTCGACCTCTAACTTTGGGTCGTTCAGGTGGCCCAGTCCGGGATGGACGTACATCTCCGGGGACAGACTGGCCTCTCCGTGCCCGTCCCGGACCGCCAGAGAACTCAGGTAGGCCATGTTGTCCTCCCCGTCCGAGAAAGGAGGGCTTTCGACAGCTGCAGCCAGCATACAGGACGGGGGCGTCTGGAAGGGTTGAGACTGTTGAGTCGAGTCTGGGTGTACCAAATGCTGCTGGATCTGCTGCGGTTCCAGATGTCGAGACTGGTTCTGGTGTTGAGATCGCTGCCTTTGATGCTGTTGCTCCAGCTGCTCCAGTTTCAGAATATCCTTTACTGAGAACGGCGTTGAAGTGAGCGGACTCGGGAGCATCATGCCATCGAGGTTCTGCTCTCGCGCATTAAGGAAATGGATTCCGCCGAATAACATGCACCCCGCTTTCAACGAGTCATTGATTTAAGGACTGTGACTTGGTTATGAGAGGCACGCGCTAAACCGCTGGATATCCCAAAGCATCGCCGGGTGAAAATAAACGCGGTGGTCCCTAGCGTGGCCAGGTCATCCGAGGGCTGTAGACCTGCAGTTCGCTGCGGTCCTTTGACAGTTAAGTTCTTGTGTGTTTTTGTAACTGGAGTTGGGAACGGAGCTAGGCGAAGCCCCTTCCCTCGTCCGGTGATGTCACTCGGTCTGGAGCGTTTTAGACAGTTTTAGAGGGGAGGGGAGGTATAGAGGAGCGACCAGACTCCCCTACCCCCCCCCCCCATCACCACCACCATATATGTAAAACTCTCCTGTTATTTTTCACGATAAAGCCTATTCGTTGCCCATTAACATTCTATAAATGTCGCTGGCATAGGACCAATTGAATAGTCCACGTTTATTAATGTGTTTTGATTGGTACAGGACAAACAAGATAACCTGATCTGAGTACATCAATTTTGCCCAAAGGAAATTCAAAGTTTTTACTCAAAACGTCTTGCTGTCCCAGAAATATTATTAGAATTGTAATTATTATATTTGTTGATTTTTGTTGTCAGGCTGATCTTCTGAATAACTTTAAACAAATGTATTTGCTTTCACTTTCACAGAATTGGCATTGAATAAAATTAGCAGATATCTGTTTTCGACTGGATTCCACTTCAACGCATGGTGAATGCGCAGAAAATGGAGATGACTGGCTATGCATAACATACTGGGGAAAGAAATCTCGTTTTTAATTGAATAAATATATATATATATATATTTATTCAATTAAAAACGAGATTCAATTAAAAACGAGATATATATATACATAAAGGCACAGCCCATGTTTATGCTTCTTGTTTTAAAATGTATTGGATATGAGTGTCATTCGTAATCCCTCCACATCATGGGGATCAGAGTGAAAATTAGACTAACGACGATAAAAGCCGAGCAACTTGCCTTTCACAGCGCCACGTGAGTCCTTTCTAGGCCTACACAATCATACCATCACTTCCTATATTGTTTAAGGCCTACAGCCGGCGTTGTGGTTTGGAATTATGCAGGCTATATGGTTCATGCATCCACAGGTATGCGCCAGTGAGGACTTCACACACATACTAAAAGGTCGCAATTGTGTAACGCATTGAAAACCCTGTTTAATTTGTCATTAGCAATTGTCCTCTAGTGATGTTATTACTCTTCCCATAGATGAAGTTGAGATGGCCTTAGTCTATGCTTGCTGGAGCGGCGGTGTGGCAGTATGGACGGATATTGTCGCTCAGACCCGTGTCTCTGTCCCTTCTTATCCGAGGAACTGGTATTAATAACTCCTGTGGGACGATAAGCAGGGCCTCAGTCGCAATTAAAATTCCACCAGGAAAACTGATCGACGTTTTTAGCCAATACAATCTGCTCCGTATCAGCTCCCTTTCCGTTTCACGCACGCACGCACACACACACACACACACACACACACACACACAAGCGGCTGTCACTACGTGTCCTTTACTCTCTACTGGTCCCTCACTCACAGAGACACTGCTCTATCTATCGTGCGTAAAAATGTCCCTGCAAGGTTTTTCCCTCGTCGGACACAATGCAGAGACGTAGCGTTGTGCTAACCAGCTCTGACAGACAGAGAAACAAGTATTTGTGTGTGTTTGTCTGTGCAGGTTAAGATATTTAATCTATCATCTGAAAAAACGTTGATTTTGTTGCAAGTTTGACATAAAGCAGGCTAGGCCCAACTGAAAACCTTTGGTGACCCTTAGACGAAACACTTGTAGGAAGGCCTGTGACAAGCAGCGTAAAAGACCTAAAGGAGTAGGAGGGCTGATATTGCAATATATATGTCCGATGATGGAGTCGCATACACGTCCTAGTGTATCCGTGGTATGTCATGGTCTTGGTGGAAGTTGGGACGCTTGTGTAACAGTGCCAAACTAGGCGAGGGATGGACGGTGTTTAGACTGGCCACTACACTTCGGGGCTGGAGACACCGTGTCCGTCCGTGTTGTTTAAATACGCATTAAATTCAAGAGAATGTTGAGTAACGCCATGGATTCTAAGGTCAAGGCAAAGGCAAGGAAATAAATTGTCCTCCATACTCTGTTTATTAATGCTAGAAAATGCAGACTACGATTGATTGGGTTTTTGCCTGTTATTGTTGTATTTTCGATAGATATACGCAAACGATTAAAGTATTTCACTCATTCCTTATCGAAAAAAATGAAACACTTAGTTTTTTATTTAAAAAAAGACTGAGCATGAATCAATTAGCGCTTAAAAGGCTTGTGTTAATTCATAATTGCTACAAGCCTACATTTCCAGATTTCCGTTTATTTTGAGTATAGCCATTCGACATATTGCCTATAAACAAAAAAAAGTACAAATGTTTAGACTAAAATTTTCTGTTAGCTTGTTTTTGAGAAACTGATCAATCAAAATATGACATTTCTGGTTGTTAACCAAGGGATTTCTGCGCCCATTAACAAAATAATACTTTATATTTTGTTAATGGGCACAGTAATACTTTATAATACTTATAATACTTTATAAATTGTATTGATAGTTTTACTTTCTTCTCAGGGAGATGCATGCTAATTGTATGTTTATCATGATCAGTATAATATTGCTGACATTGTTGTTATTATTATTATTATTCAGATTATTAATAGGCCAAGTGGAAAGATGTTTGACTATACTCAGATGACAACACACATTCCATATTAAAAGGTTTGCTAAAACGTTTTTGAACACGTTTGTTGTGTTTATTCTTATTATTCCTCCTATTATTATTATTATCATGATATTGTAATTATTTATTATTATTACATTTACTAGTAATATTAGTATTGTATTAGAGGGTATTAGTATTCATCTTTATTTATTAATAGCCATAGGCCAATGTGAACTATCAATTTGCATCCCATTTGTCTTGTGTGGGTCCTTGGTAGTTCAGTTGCAAGGTATCGCGCTTGCGACATGACTGTGTGTTCGATTCCCACGATGGGTCAGTATAAATAAGAACTAACTAATTTGTGCGTTCACTGATAACTCGCTGCGGATAAGAGTGCTTCAGTCTTTGGTCTAACACGCATGCATATAAAAAAGCATGAAGGCAAATCTCTTTTCAGTTAAAACAAATATTGTATTATTTTCTTGTTCAATCATGTTTGGTTTATGTTTACTTTAATCATCTGCATTCATTTGTTCACGGACGACTTTGCCTTTACTCCAGTTTTTCATTATTCTTCAGCAGGTGTTTTTTTGGTGCAGTTAGGTCCCTAACAATTTATCACCACGTTTATTATAGACTACGGCCTGGGCTTCAAACAGACCAAGAGGAAGAATAGCGTTGAGAACCAAACGCAGTTGGACAAAACACAGACCCCTTTGATTTTCTCACCTTATTATCCCACGTTACATCTCTTAACAGCTTCTCTTTCCTCTGAGCAGGGCAGTGATCCAAGCCAGAGCCGGGCAGGCATACGCGGACACCGAACATCCCCAAACCCATGTCGTTGTCTTTGGTCGTTGAAGTTATTGTTTTTGTGCAATGTGCCACACATTTCTCTTGAGTTAAAAACCAACTAGAAAGTTTTGGTACGGCCTTGGCAACATTGGTGGTGTCCTCAAGGTCCTCATTCACATCAATCCGGAAGGTCTGAGAGGCCCAAACTTGCTCATACTTCCTTTGAAATCAATTAAATTGCACAGTGGAATCCAGTCGAAAACAGATATCTGCTAATTTTATTCAATGCCAATTCTGTGAAAGTGAAAGCAAATACATTTGTTTAAAGTTATTCAGAAGATCAGCCTGACAACAAAAATCAACAAAAGTGATAAATAATTAAGGCATGAAAATAGAAAAATAAAAGCCTCTGATCTTTGCTGATTGTAGCTCATGTTCATCTTTCATGTGTGGTTTATGTTACATGTCACATTCATATATCTTCCATATTTGTTTTCTGTGTCAACTCGGGAGGGGCTCCCGTCTGACATTTCAGAGTTTGGCGTTTACCTGGATTTAGGGAAAGGGGTGTGGAGGACGGGGGACAACAAAAGGAAATGCTACACCACCTTGTCGCCTGTCAATTGTGGCCAAGTATATAGGCGCCGGGGTCGAATGCTTGGTTGCCTTTAGAATCATTGGTATAGCCAATAAAGAGGGAAAAGGGGAAGGGAGCGAGACGAGAGATAATCTCATCCGCTCGTGCTGTTTAGATTGGCGCAGCGTCTTCCTCCCAGGGCATCGAGCCGCGCGCCCACCACAACGGCCCATTTGAAAGAGTGAAAGGGTGGCCTGCGCTCAACGTAAACACGCCCTTTGCACTTAACGTTACTGAGTAGAGTGCACGCGGGTATGGCGGGTTTCGTTTGTTTGTGTTGGACAATGACAATGACCAATTAGGATGTTTTTATAAGGTAAGATGCCGCCAAAAACAAACAGCGGGATAAAACCAAGGGTCTTAGGATAAAGAGTAGCCAAACTTGCCTTTACGCGTGGTACAATTCCACAAAAAATAATGTTTTCAAGTACAATTTATTTTGTTAATGTAGTCATAGTTCGAACCAAGTATATTTCAGAAAACATGTGTATCTTTTGTTACTGTATGTAGAGCATGCATCGCCCTTGACAACGGTTGTCAGAAAGCCAAAAATATGATTAATGTAGGCTATGTTTAGGCTACCTGGTCTCTACTGGTGGCTTTCCCTTCTCGTTCATTCTATGTCGGCTAAACGGATTTTCGAGTTAACAAAAGTTAAAGACAAGGCAATGTGTAGGCTATTCATAACTAGGTTAATAAAGAAGTGGAAGGGGGAAGCTTTTATTTCAGATTGATAATTTGAAAATACATGCAGGAATAATTCACCTACGAACAGAATCAACAAACGGGTTTGACCATTGAGTCGACACTTATTTCACGTTATTTAAATTAATGGATTTATTGCAAAACAAATCCATTCATTTTATCCAACGTGCCTGTAATTGTAACGAAAAGCTCTATTTGAAATATCCAGTGAAATAATGTATAACTGAGTTGGTGTTCTGACATCTAAATAACAAAGATGTATCCTTAAAATACCCCTCTTTAATCAATAACGATAATATCAAGGTAAATTACCGGACATTTATGCTAATTTATTTAACTAATTCAACTTGATTGGAAGAGTCGCTTGTAATAAATCGGCTTATTTTCGATTCTACATTTCCTATTTATAATGTAAACGTTGTTGCAGTATACGAATTATAAAATATCAGGCCTAAAGAGCCTATTTGGCATTAATTTCATGGCTACTCAACCATAGACTTGCAAGTCTACTTTTACCATACAAACAAGAACGTTTTTTTTTTAATTATAAATATATTTACTGGTTGCCTGAAAACAAATATCAATAACTTTTCAGTAGGCCTATATCATTCAATAGATGCTTTCTCAAATGTGCACTGCCCACTAATGATGCGCGTGAAAGTGTGCTTAATCGCTAAATTGCTGCGCGGTGCTCCGGGGTTGTCTGGACACGGTCGCGTTGGTCTAGTAGCTAATGGCACTAAATCGTCCATTAGCCACAGTGAGAGACACTATCTCACTGATCCGTGAAGACCATCTCCGCCTAGTCCCGGAGCCCAATGGCCAGACAGACGCTCTAAAAGAATGACAACAAGTAGCCTTATTTACGTAAACTACCACGTTATTGTTTTTGTTTTTTTACAGTTAAGTTACATCATAACTGTAATCTCTGACGGACATGATTTACACACATTGAAAATACTGTATATAGGCTTGGCCATATCTTGTGAAATACCGCTCGTGCTTTGCCAAACGGTTCTCAGTTTAGAGTCTTTGACTGGGCAGTAAAGCTTTGTGACAAGGCCCTGCATCACACGGCCTACGCTGTATAGGGTGACACAGCCCCGTGCTGTTTATATCCGCGCTCTGGGTGTTGTATAAATTGTGGCGTTCAACAGTTTACGTAATGGTACTTCTGTTTCTCGTAGTCTGTCAGGGAGCACGCCAGAGCCCGGTGACAAACGACCAACTTTTACCGGCAGAGGAATGCCTGATTTATGTGGGAATTTGAATTAAACATTTATAGGACGCAAATAATTACCAGCTAAACCATTAGCTTTATTTGTACACAACGCATGAAACCAGCCAGGAAATGGCCTTAGACGATTTTTCTTCCTGTTTTTTTTAAAACAAAATAACCAAATAATTTCCTTAGGAATCGCAAGGTCCTGTACAATAGTTTGGCTTCACCGTAACAAGAAATCCTATCACCAAGTTTAAAATAATTAACAACGCGCCCCACTTTCGTTGTTATTATTAGAAGTAAAAACATGCGGTGTGTTTTAGCACTCTGACAAATCTGTGTTGCTTCCAATTTAAGTAATGTCCCAGTCCCTCCACGCGTCTGTATGCCAACTATTTAGTGGGTCAGGAATTATGACTGCCTATTGGCTCAAGTACCTGTTGATGACGCTATCCAGTGGTGACGTATGACCTAAAATGAGTAATGAATCGTCCATTAAAACGTTTTTAACTTTACTCTGGTGTCAGCTTAGCCTAATCTTATCATAACGGCTTAATTTTCCTAGGGTTTACAAGTGCCCGGTGAAAGCTTTTATGATTAATATTTTCTCAGATAACTGGAGCATATGATAATTTCTCGCGCTGCTATCGTAGCCTATCTGTTGTTAAATTAATCATAAAACGTGGCGCGTTTTTGTCTGTGTGTGAGAGAGATAGTGTGTGTGCTCGTTTGCCTTGCCCAGTCTGTCTGTATATAAACTCCTAGGGCATTAGGGCCTACAGGGGAAGATCACTCCATCACAGCTCTGGACAGCCGGATTCCCCCTCCTACCATTAGTGAGCGAGAGCGTCGCGGTTATCAGCTCTCTATCTGGTAAACAGTTCCTCCTGCCTCGCGCTCAGTGGTGGCCAAGGCTGTCTGTTTTACAACCTGCAGCGGATTTAGCCATCAGTTATATCCCGTGTTTGGAGCCCAGAGCCGGGGGCTGGAGGCTAAAGGCCGGACACTCCTCTGGATCTCCCGGCCCCGGGTCTGAGAGCCTCGCCATGGACATGAGTAGTAGGAAAATGAATCGAAGGAGACTGCTGGCTCTGGCGGCTTTGCTATCTGTGGGTGTCAGGGAAGGACAGGGGGAGAGAGATGTGACACACACTGAAACGACCCTTTCCAATTAACCACGTTTTTATCTGACGTCTTCGTCAAGTCCATTTATGCTCCTGGAGAAAAACGCATATTCTGTCTATTTCTCTCCTCCCCTTACATTCCATAGGTGACGTGAGAGGGTTTATGTCCATTCTCTGACCCCACTAATTCATTTGTTTAGGTGTCATTAAAAAGTTCCGTTAGCATGACCCTGTCTTTCGCGATGTCATAGATTACATTTAATTTGAGATTGTGTTGGACGGTGTTTTTGTCCAAAGTTATAAGCTATAGTTGGGATATAGGTATCAGCATTTGATCAGCCTATACTTGCTTTAGTTATAAAAATTATCAGAAACATTTACCATATTTTTTATAAAATAAAATGTAGACTGTTATAGATACAAGCCTCGTTTGGCAAGAAGCAGTCGGTACGGATAGCCTAAGCCTATTACACTTGATATTTAGACAGCTCCGGAAAAAAATAAGAGACCACTGCACCTTTTTCTTTCCTTTTCCCAAAAGTTGAAAAGGAAGGTTTTAAGTGAGGGTTAAAATGAAGAGACCACTGCAAATTGAACGGTTCTGTTCCACACTCAAAACTTTCTTTTTCAACGTTTTTGGAAAGGAAAGAAAAAGGTGCAGTGGTCTCTTATTATTTTTCCTTAGCTGTATAACAGACACATTGCGGTCCAGTTTGTTCAATCAATTTCAACGTACACGGCATATTAAGAGGAAATGTGCTTTACTGACGCCAATGATTTACCGAGGATTATGTGTGCGTGTGTGGCTTTACGTGCCATGTAGAAAACTAAGCAATCTGACAATATATATTTTATCCAGTGTATTCCCTCTTGGCCGTCAATAAGCGGTTTGTAAATTAATTGAATACATTCTGTTATTCAATTTGTTTATGCCAGTGCGTATGTTCCACTATTCATGTCTTTTACAAATGCCGGCGTTGGTTATTGTTAATTGCGCGTCCCTGTCACCCTTGACCGTCCATTTAACCCCCAGAAGATGAAGTGCGGGTCTGACGGAGACCATCGCGTGCTGCTCCCAAGCAGTCCCTGAACCGGTCCCCGTGTTTACCGAAAGGAAGAGCCTGTTTCCGGTAGCTAACAAAACACATGCTCTACAGCCCCGCGAGGCGGGGCAGAGACAGCAGAACCGGACGGACACGACCAATAGATCAACCTCCTCCACGACCTCGGGCAGGACAGGAGTTCATCCCCGGGGAAGCCATGGACAAGCCAGGTCAAGGGCCCACCGCGGCTCAGGGGAGTTTGTCATTATAACGAGGGACGTCGGAGAGCCGCGCAATGACAGCTGGGGCTGCGTTTAGTAGGATTTCACAGGATATGTTAGCTTTTGGGTTGTGCAAGTTCGCTTGGCTATAGTCCTACTGATTCATTGTTGCAGGTTTAGCAACAGATTACTGTAAATGTTACAGATTGGGTAAGGGTTTGTGTGGGCAGGCTAACACCTCTCTGCTCTTGTAGGCCTATTGGTTTCGTTCGAGGCATTCGCGAGAGGATTTGTGTGAAAACACAATGTACAAGAGCAAACAAATGCCCTGAATGTAAGTTGCTGTGAATAAGAGCTAAATAAACAAAATATAACATTCAAATAGGCCAACGTAATTCCCACTGTGCTCAACTGTGTGCAGTACCTAATTGGATTGAACTCTAATAAATACCTTTTTCTTAAGAGTTTATATTAAAAGGAACTCTACCTCTTCTCTCTTTCTAAACCAGGACGTTGTGCTGGTGATAATGGTATAAGTAGCCATGTTAATATAGAGAGCCGTTTGGCATGTGTGTTAGAGAAACAGTGTGACGGTGTGTGTGTGTGTGTCTTTGGGGTGGGGGTTATATCCAACGTGATCTCATCGCAGGTCGTTAGTGTGAGGACTCCTGTTTCCTCATGATAAAACTCGATCCTATAACCCCGCCTTGCAGATCTCCAAACCATGCTTTAATACCAATGTAATTAGTCAGAAAGTGTAATGATATTAGCCCTACCCTTATGGCAGCCATATGTGCGCGTGTTTGTGCTTTGAATCTGTGCAGAGTACGGTGATGGATGGGAGAAGCCACGTATTTGTGTGTGTGCGCCGATGTGCATATACACTTCACTGTGATGATTGTGTGTGTGTGTGTGTGTGTGTGTGTGGTTGGGGGTCGTGGATTAAGCTTAATTAAATAATAATAATATGAAAAATAATAATAATTATAATAATAATCACTTGTAGCCCAGGGAAGACGTGATAAGGAGCTGACCGAAGTTTGTATGAACACACACACCCCCACATATGCGGGTATGCACACACGAGCAAACACACAAGTACATATTCGCGTGCATACACGCATACGCACGCACACACACACGCTCACACACAAACTAGTTGTATGTCACCTGAGAGCTTTTAGTAAAGATGGCCACTCGCAGCCAGTGGTTCTGAAGTGTCTAATGTGGCAGGTCTGAACATGAACATAGCACGTTGATGCGTGTGTGTGCGTGTGCGTGTGTGTGTGTGTGTGTGTGTGTGTGTGTGTGTGTGTGTGTGTGTGTAGGCGTGTGTGTGTAGACTGCGTGTGTGTGAGCGCACATGCATGTGTTCATTCTTGCTTGTATGTTGTATTTTGAGTGTGCATGACCAGGCCGGAAAATAATATTTAAATATACAATAGGCTACTTAAAGTTTGAAATGTGACAATAAAGAAATGCATCTAATGCGTATCTAATGTTAACTGTAACTGTTTTAATAGCATTTTTGTATATTAATAAATACATATAAAATAATCTAGATTTGGACAGTACAAAAAACGTGCAAATGAAGTGCGCCCAAAAATGTAAGTTTATATAATTTAAAGTTTAGGCCTACTTAATAAAAGAATCCCACATTGTGTGCGTTTTTATGTTGTGTATATGTGAGGAAAGGAGATCTGAGAGGTGAAGCCGCTTATTTGAATCTCTGTACACTCATGTACATCTGGAAGGATTAGGACCTTATTTCTGCGGATTCCCCTGTTTCAATCTTTGGAAAAAATTATATTTACCACATTACACATCTAACATCAATTCAGCTACAAATGTCATTCAAACTACAAAATATGTTGACATTCTGGATTTAGTTTTTAAGATACAGATATTGAATGTTCTGATGTGTTTTTAAATTAAGCTTTTAGTCCTTTTCTAGACACTTTCAAAGATATTTCTTCAACATTCTAAAGTTTCCGTTGTTTAAAAACGGCCAGACGTCCAACATTCTTTTCACTGTAAACAATGTCACTTCGGACACAAATAAGCTACTTTGATCACTTTCCCAACAAGTTAGAAGAAAATGGCAGCAGGATCTGCTTGTGAACCGGCCTCACCTGGTGTCTCAGTAACACCCTGATTACAAACGACAGTAGTTTCTACCACTTTCACCAACAAGACCTACAGAAAGTTAGATGTTTCAAAAAATACTGCTGTTTGTCTGAGTTTAGAGAGATGCAAAATAGCAATTTAATGGCACACCCTCCTTCCTTCTTCTCGGCTCTCGTTTGTTGCCGTGTCCGTAGCAACTGATCTTCCCCAACACACAGAGCCTGCAGTCGATACTTTTCCTGGCTGGTTTGCTAGAAGGCTGGATCCGGATCTCAGATGCTGAGAGACAAATTAACAACTCAGACAGGTCGAAACGGTGCCTGAGAGTGTTGTGTGTTACCGCCACAAATATATGACGATTTATAAAGATAATCTGGTATATCATCGCTGCTGTAATGTATTACAGCTAGGGTGCATTAGCCGGTTCATATTTGCGAGAATTCACTGCTCTTTTTGTATTTGAAATATGCATTTAGGATATAAACTTAGATTATTTTCTCATTTGTATTGTACTGCCCTGAATTACAGTCTAATGTATATTTAATAAGATACTATATCCAATAAATGCACCTGTCATTTGTATATGTAGCCTGTCTTGACGTGTACAGCCTACTTGTATTATTATGTGCTACTTGTATATAATGTTTATTTTGTATTTATGTTTTTTAAAATATGTATTTGGTTCTGTGGGTTGTCCACTTTTCTTGCAATGATGTGCTTTTGGCCAGGTTGCAATAAAAAGTGAAAACGTGTTCTCAATTTTCTTACCAGGTTAATGAATTAACGGTAAATATATATAATGATAAGATTTAGAGGGCTGTGTTTTGTAAAATATTTTGTACTGAAAGCATCAAATAAGACCAAAATTGTGCTGTAGTGAACTAGGGCCGTTAATAGGGCATACTCTCCCCTCCATAGGGCATACTCTCCCCTCCATGGGGCATACTCTCCCCTCCATGGGGCATACTCTCCCCTCCATGGGGCATACACTCCCCTCCATAGGGCATACTCTCCCCTCCATAGGGCATACTCTCCCCTCCTGTTCCCCCCTGACTATCCCCTCACTGTGTTGTTTCCTGAGCTAGAAAATATAAGAAATGTCATAATAACTGATTAATTATTTCATTAGATGACAGTACAACATAAATTACACCTGGGTTTGGATGCTGAAATCGTACCTCGAAAAGACGCATTACAGGGCCATCTGGCAGCAAAACATTTTGGGTGCCCCCCTCTTGATGGCACATACATAGATTTTTTGATGTCTCATGCTAAAAGGTTTCCAACCTAGACTAAATGTCCACATTGTGGTCATGGGCTCTGACAACGTAGTGTGACTGGCATTAGAAGATGATCCTAGTGACTGACCAATAGAAACACGGCAATGATGTCCCTGGGGATCACCGGGATGTGAAACAAACAAGTCTTAAAGCCAATCCAGAGAGCCAACAGAATCCGGCGCTAGATGGGACGATTACGGCATGCGTACGAATGGTGATAACCACCATGGCTCATTGTAAAAACAACCCCACAGCAGGTGTGGGAGAGACGTGTCCTCAGACACATAATCTCGCCAAGCCGTCCTGCTTTCTATCACAGGGCTCGAAACATCTGGCCACTGCAAAGCAGCTGTTCTTGGACCTCTGCACCGCTTGTGGGGGCCCACAGCCTTTAACTTGAGGTAACAGAGCTGTGACCGGTACACAACAGTGAGAGATAAAATTCCGCTTAGAGAGCCCTGCGAGGTGGTCCCCCGCACCTGAGGTTGTGGGAGATATAGTTTGAAATTCGGGAATTTCAAGGATTCAGGGGAGGGGGCGAGGCTTTTTTCTGAAGTCAACCACCGTTGGGATGTCTCTGTGTGGAGGTCAATGTTATTTTGACTGCACCAGGCCAGCTGGTCTACCTCTTCACTGCAAGCATAATGATAGTAACAGATGGCTGAGTCCAGGACTCTACACGCTGTGTTTCTGGTTGGTTGAGTCCAGGACTCTACACGCTGTGTGTCTGGTTGGTTGAGTCCAGGACTCTACACGCTGTGTGTCTGGTTGGTTGAGTCCAGGACTCTACACGCTGTGTGTCTGGTTGGTCGAGTCCAGGACTCTACACGCTGTGTGTCTGGTTGGTTGAGTCCAGGGCTCTACATGCTGTGTGTCTGGTTGGTTGAGTCCAGGACTCTACACGCAGTGTGTCTGGTTGGTCGAGTCCAGGACTCTACACGCTGTGTGTCTGGTTGGTAGAGTCCAGGACTCTACACGCTGTGTGGCTGGTTGGTTGAGTCCAGGACTCTACACGCCGTGTGTCTGGTTGGTTGAGTCCAGGACTCTACATGCTGTGGAATACAGAATAAAGAGCAGGCAGGTTGTGTGTTGTAGAGAGCGGCGGCTGGCTAGGCGAGGACAAGGCCATAGGAGGAAGTCTGAATGCATGGCCCTCCCCCAGGGCCCCCAGGGCCCTCCCCCAGGGCCTGTACTGTACACCTACCACCGCTGTGTGGGTGTCCTGTGCATGCGCGCGTGTGTGTGCATGCATGTGTGTTTGTCAGGCATGCAAGGATGGGGGCGGTTTACACCCAGTGAATAATGTCTGTCTTTGGGTAGCAGCGACCTCTCTAGCGTCCATTTAGTTCTCCGTCCTGCTCTGTAGTGTCTCCCTCAGTTCCTTTGTCGGGCGACTGAGGACAACCCTCTGTTGCCTGGTCTTTGGACTCACAGAGCGTCCCGCTAAGCAGCGAGAACCCGCTTCCCAGTTCACACCTGCTTTTTGACCAGCGTGTGAAAGATTAAGTGTGATTTTATTTGAAACATGTGGTGGTGAGCAACATTTCTGCGCCAGTTTTGCACTAAATATATGTGCCGTTAACAAAAAGAAAGGTTGTTGCAAGTTCCTTGCTCTGTATCCATGACGATTAAGATTGTTGTCTGTGATGTTGCTATAATTCATTCATTCAGGCGAAGCAGCTTGGGTGTGTGTGTGTGTGTGTGTGTGTGTGTGTACGGAGCCTGAGTGACTCTATGTATGTGTTTTCATCTCTTTGTGAATCTGTATTTTACTTTTTCAATGCTGACTGTGTGCCTTCTGAAGGAATAAACATCTCAGGGGGAGAGAGTCAGGCTGTTCCTATCCCTCTGTGGCGTCACCCAATCAAAATGAAGGCTTGTTTTTGGAAGAGGACCGACACGTCCTGCATCTACCGCCAACGCTCCATAGAACAGACTCACTCACGCTCAGGGGACAGATTTTTGGTATCAGTCAAGGAAGGATTTCTTAAGAATGCACGTGTTTGAATGTGCGTGCATGCTTGTGTTTTAGGGGAGGGCGGGGGCGCAGGGGGTGGTGGGGGGGGGTGGGGATGGACAGAGTGTGTCCCCTGAACCTCTGATCTTGGCCTTGGGAGGGAGGTGGTGCTTACAACACACACACACACCGTGCAGCTGGTCTGGCCTGCCCATGGCTGCGCCCCCCCCCCGCTCCTGACGACGGGAACATCCACACGCCGCCAAAGGGCAAGACGTACCGGGGCAAACACAACATCCACCCTCTGCAACTGCTCTACGTTGTTTCCTTGTGACTCCAAAGGTACAGTGCACTGCCATCTGGTGGGCAGAAAGCTCCCCGGCGTTCGTCCCCTTACGTCCAACATCTCAGCCGCCAGCACCCCCCCACCCCCACCCCGCCTATGCCTCTGCTAATGCCGGATCCCAGCCAACTGCTCCAGGTCTCACGGCCACTCTGGTCAGGACGGAGCTGTGGCTGTCAGCTGCTTCGTCCGCCGCACGTTTGCCCAGTGGAGGCCTTCTGGTTCCCAGGAGAAAGTGACCCTCAGGGGCTTGGAAATAAAAATAACCACGCAGGCGGCCATCTTGGCCTTCGCTGCAGCTGGCACAAAAAAAAACAACAACAATGAACCGATCCATCACAGGACAGAGTCTGGGTAATACAGCTCAGGGACAGGAAAGTACCCTAATATCTGACCTTATATTCTATCCTGTTATAAGCTACCCCACCTTGTGTTCTGGCCTGTGGCAAACGACCCCGTGCCACACACTCATCTGCATTATTCCTCCAGCTTGCTTCAGCCGTCCCCTGTCAAGCCTGGAGGAGGATTGATGACACCGGCCTGTACCGAAAACAAACAGTAGACATGCCGCTTCTCGGTCACTCAGCAACCCTGACCCCCGACCTTTGACCTCTAACACACACACACACACACATACAGACACAGGCACGGTGCTGTTTGTTGACGTGTACGCACCCTGCTCACCGAGCTAGACTTAACACAGGCCGTCACACACTCACAGCTCGCACACTCTCACCGCCAAGGTATGCAAATGGGCGCGATGACAGGGTGTTGTGAGGTTTTGGGGTTTGAAAGACGACGGGAGGAAACCCAAAACTGTTTTTTCCTGTATGTGTGCATTTTACCAATGGACGGAACGAGTCCTTTTAACCACTATTACAGCAGTGATACCGTTCACCATAACCGACTATGTAAAAAACTATTTAAACGAGAAAGTCGGGCAAATACCTTTTGAACCATTGACTCTTGAGGAATATAACTTATAAATGCTTCATGAACTTTAACAATTTGATCAAGTCAAGACCCAAAATACACATTTTAGTAACGAAACCAGTGCTACAATCCCAAGCAAATCGGATTAACCATTTTAGTCACAGTTTTACAAGAGTGAATAGGGTTTACTTTCTTACTCAGCGACTGATTTCCATGAGTAAATACGTTTCACTGTCTAACTCAACCACAGATTTATGGGAGTAAATAGGTTTTATTGCCTCACTGAACCACTGACATCCAGGAGTAAATAAGGATTACTGTCAAACTCAACCACAGATTTGCGGTGTTAACTGCTTTTATTTCCTTACTCAACCACACGTTTACAGGAGTAAATAATAACCACAGATATGCGGTGTTAACTGCTTTTATTTCCTTACTCAACCACACGTTTACAGGAGTAAATAATAACCACAGATTTGCGGTGTTAACTGCTTTTATTTCCTTACTCAACCACACATTTACAGGAGTAAATAATAACCACAGATTTGCGGTGTTAACTGCTTTTATTTCCTTACTCAACCACACGTTTACAGGAGTAAATAATAACCACAGATTTGCGGTGTTAACTGCTTTTATTTCCTTACTCAACCACACGTTTACAGGAGTAAATAATAACCACAGATTTGCGGTGTTAACTGCTTTTATTTCCTTACTCAACCACACGTTTACAGGAGTAAATAATAACCACAGATTTGTCAACCTGCCGGCTTGGGGTTTGATTCTGTAACCTTTTAGTTTAATTTATAACTGCAAATGGATTTTAAACAAACACTGTACACCCTTCAATCAGGGTTTGAACCATACTTTTGATATGATGTCCAGGATGTCTGATTAGTAGTCTGTAATTGCATCCACGGCTCTGAGGTTACATTTCTATAACCCCTTTCCTTGCTTTTTTCTTTTCTGTGGATTAGAGAAAAAACTTTGAAAAAGTCAAAAATGACTTATTCCCCACATGAGCCACTACTGTATTTCTTCTGGAATCGGTCAGATCAGATTCACAGTGGCTGTTTAAATGGTGTGGAATCAATCTCCTCCATGCTTTCCAGTTAAGAGTGAATCAGCATCGACCTCCGTGTGGGTCAGAGGGCATACTGGAGTTTCTTCACCCAGCATGTCGTCAACCCGCCATGCTGATATCTGCCTTAGCTTCATCTAAAATGGCAACCCTCCGTCCTATACAGGTTCATTTGTTAAGGGCCTGTTGGAACTAACGTGCAGTTATGGAAAAAATACCCAGTTGTCAAAGTTGAGTGAAAGTGAGGATATTTTAAAGCTGGGATCCGTAGCCTGGCCTTCACAGCTCTGTCTGTGAATGTGAGAGGAGTTAGATTTCTACAGACCCGTCACATAGCTTTTCATCAAAGCACTGTTCAGGTGACCGCTTTGTAATTGTTAAAATAAAGGTTCCCAGCTTTGTTAGGAAAAGGCATAAGTAAAAGTCACCTGGTAAAATTCTGAAAAAGAATCTGAAAACATTTCTGTAATCAACAGTTAGAGAATAAATCAGATAAAATACTCTCGAGAGTAAGCAAACTAAACTGCACAATTTTGCATTTGCAGATCACCATGGAAACACTCCCACAATGTGTCATAGAAGTGTTTGCGTTTAGTAAGTCCGCCTGATCAGTAGGGGACCTCACTAAGCAGCTGTCATTGTCGGCTCTGGCTATCGTCTCCCCAGAGGGCCATCCTGTCAACCTGTCCCCAGTGACGGCCACCCCCTTACTGGGATGCTCTTGCCTCGGGGTTGGGTTGGGGTGGGGCCTGCCTCCACTTGCTCCTCTCACAAAGCTGATAATTACTGATCTGACAAGAGCATTGTTGTAATCTGCCCCCCAGAGTCCCTCAGACCTCCTCTGTATACCTACCTGGATCGCTTATCCAACACACACACGTATCATATTTACACACACATTATTGCCCCCCCCCCACCGGCGTGAGTCAGGGAAGAAAACATAAAAAGTAAAAGGTATGTGTGTGAGTGTGTGAGATGAGGGGGTGACAGGGTGGGGGGGGGGCTACCATTAACGTGCAATGCCCCATGTCTGCAATTTCTCCCCCTTTCACTCCCTCCTCCCCCTTTCACTCCCTCCTCCTCCTTTCACTCCCTCCATAACCCCAGATAGACTGTCTTGCTATGGGGGTGCTGTCAGAGAACCAATAGCGTGCTGAGTAGCAATGTGTTCCTCCCAAATAGCCCCCCGTTTCCTACACACTTTTCTACTTGTGACCGGGCATAGGGAATAGGGCAGTATTTGGACTGCAGCCTACACTGAGTTTTGGTTTCTCCACTATTTTGATGTCTTTATAACAGGCACTGTAATTAGCATGACAGCACGGTAATAACCAATGACATACTGCATGTGTATGAACACTATATTCAACAGAGGATCAGCCTTCAGCGAGCTAGATGTCTGACCTAGTCGCAGTGAGGATACACCCCTAAACAAAGACACACACGATAAGAGGCAAAGACACACACACACAGATATAGACACACACACGCGCACACACACACACACACATACATACACTCAGACACTAGACATCCATCAGTTTGACAAATTGACTCGATCACTTCTGTCCCCTCTCAGCATTAGCTTCTAACCCTTTGAAATATAACACTGTTGATAGTTCAGTGGCAGCTTTCTTCAGAGGTGAAAAAGGGAAAGACAGAGGAAGACAGAGGAAGACAGAGGAAGACAGAGGAAGAGAGAGGAAGAGAGAGGAAGAGAGGCCCCATAGCAGACGAATGATAAAGTGTAAGGGGAAGTTGGAGATGAGTGTGAAGCGATAAGTGTGTGTAAGTGTGTGTGTGTTTGTGTGTGTGTGTGTGTGTGTGTGTGAAGCAGTAAGTCTGTCACTCCACTGATACAAAAACATGTTCCCTCTTCTTTAGGGGAAGACAAGTGGGAGCTATACAGAAGTGAAGTCGCTGGAATTCATCAAACACTTAGAGAGAGAGAAAGAGAGTGGGAGAGAGAGGGCGATGGGTGTTAGGGACTCAACAGACAGGAAGATGGTGGGTGAGGGACAGTGGAGGAGATGGAGACATGGAGGAGAAGGGAGAGAAAGTACTGAGGCAGATATAGAGTGAGGGAAATGAAGAGAGGAATGGGCCGAGCAGGGGGAGAGAGAGAGAGATGCAGCACACCTGTATGTGGTAATAAAGACTTGAGGTAACAGAGCTGTGTTTCAGGAGATATAACACCTGACTTAGCTCTTTGATGACGCCACATGATTAAATACATTATCTCTTCACGTGCAGGTTTCCATTCACTTGCATACACAAATGTACACTACTGACACACAAACACTTGTTTAAATAGTTCCAGTAACTTTAATAGTTTTATCTAGACTATCGACGCACAAAACCTTGTTTTAAAAGGTTTATCTATACTACCGACACACAAGTAATTGTTTGGATAGTTTTATCTCGATTCCTTGACATTGTAAAGATAAGGAGTAAAACATCTCCAATTCACACTTATTTCACGTGTGTGTGAGAGGCTTAACAACTGAAGCGAATAATGCGAAATATTAGAGATTATTTTTGTTGATCAGCTTTTAAAAGAACCTGTAAATGAAAGACATCTGATAACTTTCGCTTCTAAGGGCGTGGTCTCAATGGGAATCACATGATTTAACCCCACATGAACAATTGTCACATGACTGTGAATGTTTTCCAAGATGGCGACCACGGTACACACACCGTTTGTGTTGCTCCTCTTTCAAATCGGCGTTTTTAGCCTTCCTGTCAGTCAGACACCTCAAGAAAGTCCGACATGTGGATATAAGGTAAGTTGATATTCCTATTTCGTATTCCTGTAAATAAAAAAATATGTACTTGATAGAAAAATTGAAAGATTTAATCCTCATGTAGAGTACTTCACTTTCACAAACAATATTTGCTTTCGATAACATGGAATACCAGGTACAAATTATCTTGGACTAGCCATACAAATTAATCTCAAACTTGCCAGTCTTGCCATAAGTCGATGGTATTTCACTAGTATGATTTTTTTGCAGTTGAATGAAATTATTTTGGTTGAAGTTTTCGTAGACTATAATGCCTATCAACTTCCTGAAAATCACATTGTTTTCTCATTGTGCGCGCGTGCATACTCTAGTCCTGTCATGCTATAAAGCCGGGGATGTTGAACGTGCATCTGGTTCCCCACACACACGACGACGTCGGTTGGCTCAAGACTGTGGACCAGTACTTCTACGGAGGTCCGTACCTGCTTGGTGCTCTTGGCATTTGGCACTCTGCACCTGTTCAGCACTTCTTCATTTGCCTATTAATTTGTAGAACTACTATATCAATGCTATTTTATTTAATGTCATGGCAGGCAAAAAATTTTGAAGGTTCAACCGGTCCATTGTTGAAGACCGTCACAATGCTTTCACATGACACACCGACATGCAACACCCACAATTATCTTAGCATCACATGCTTTGTGTGTTTTACTGTGACAACCGTCTGACTGATTTTTAATAGGGATCAGTTTAATTGTTAACTTCACCAGCCTGACTGATGCCTATCCACACACGTTTGAGTGTGCGTGGATAGGACCTGCGATTAACGTTGTAGTGTGTGTGTGTGTGTGTGTGTGTGTGTGTGTGATCCAGGTTTTTACAATTAACAAAGATGGTAAAACCTGACAGTTGGTTCAAGTCCCAAAATGAATAAAGGGGTTTTCGGTCTTAATGTTTGTGTGTGTGTGTGTGTTCTTTCAGCCCGTAACGACATCCAGCATGCTGGGGTACAGTACATCCTGGACTCGGTAGTGGACCAGCTCCTGAAGAACCCCGACCGACGCTTCATCTACGTCGAGACGGCGTTCTTCTACCGCTGGTGGAAACGGCAGTCTGGTGACATGCAGGACACCGTCAAACAGCTGGTTGATGAGGGTGAGACGGTCGCTCTGAACGCGCGGGAACAGGCAACACAGGCCCCCCCACACACACACACACACACACGAGGTCACATCAGCAGATTGCGTACGCTGCACTTTCGTTCCTGGCGTGCACACAGAATAGGCACTAAGGCTGACGTTTTAGGCGCTGAGAAAAGCCTTCCAGGCAACCTGCATACGCTGGTGGAAACGAGTGTTGGGCTGCTGAACGCTTCCAAGCAGCTGGTTAGCCAGGGTCCGAGGTGTGTGCTGTGAACAGTCAGTCAACTACGAGGTGCAGTACCGACACTAAATCAGTCCCTTGTTGTCTCTCTCTTCCTCTTGTGCTGGCCTTCCCTCTGTGCGTCAGGGCGGTTGGAGTTTGTCAACGGGGGCTGGTGTATGAGTGACGAGGCCACTACGCACTACAGCGCTGTCGTCGACCAGATGACCATCGGCCTGCGCTTCCTCAACGACACGTTTGGACCCTGCGGACGACCCCGCGTCGCCTGGCACATCGACCCTTTCGGGCACGCCCGCGAGCACGCCTCCGTGTTTGCCCAGGTAGGGGTCTGGTCGCTGTTTCGTTTCCATGCAACGGCAAAAGAAGTGTTTGAAAAAGTGAATTTAAAACAAATATTTTGTGCCGTCCATTTGTTTATGTATATATATTTTTTTAACTATCAATTAAAAAAACATTAATATTCATTGATTAGATATGTTTTTACCTCACTCTGTCAATACAGAAACACGGTTGGAAATGACATCTGCGAGTTATCTCGAATTAGTCTTTGAAGGCTTTGCATTCCTGTTATGCCACATTTTCCCTTCTGTCAAGCTGTCCTGAATAACGGCCGGACAGCAAGTTTAAATTCTTGCTACAGATGTTAAAACCGATTCATTTTCTGATGTCCGTCGCACGATTGTGGCCGTGCCTCGTCAAAGTAACTAGGAAAGTAGGTTTGAGAGAAGGGAGGCGTGTCCTCTGAGGTTCCCGACCAACCACAAGGAGTCGCCAGAGTATTTCCTGTTTTGGAAACATCTGGAACCCCTCCAGTGCTTTGCTGTGTTCATCCTGACGGCTTCTGTTTCAGATGGGTTACGATGGGTTCTTCTTTGGCCGCCTGGACTACCAGGACCGGAGTCGTAGAAAGGCTTCCAGGGAACAGGAGATGGTCTGGAGGGCCAGTGAGAGCCTCGTGCCCCCCGTCGCCGACCTCTTTACTGGTACTGACCTTTAACCTTTCACCCTAATTCAACCATTATGAGCCCCTGGGGAAACTGAACACCATTAGGGCACCTGGCTAGAACGTGTGTCTTTGCAAGTTTCTGAGCGTCGCAAAAGCTTATAAATTACAAAGGCTGTTTGCATATTGATGGAAACATAGGATTATTGTTAGTGAAGTGTGTGTATATATAGGGCCTGGGATTGATGGTTTGAATAAATTGGATTAACATTATTTTGAAACCACTGCCATAAGATGCTATCACATGTCTGAAACATGCTCCTGTTGCTTAAGGTATTGCTCTAGTTTTACATCAGCCTCTGGGTGTTATTCCTGGAGGAAATGAAGACCCATTACCATCCTGTGGCCACCTGTTATGTTCAGTCTTAGGATTTACACTCACCTTTTTCTGACTTCCTGCTCCCTCCTGGAACTGTAGCTTAGTGCCTTTTAAATGGCTGTGTTGCGTCTCTCCTCAAAACCCATTCAACTAAAAAGCAAAAGGCCCCTCCCCTCTGACCTCTCACAATGAGTTTTCAGAAAGAGGTGCAGAGAGATACCTGAAGTGTAACACCCCCCCCCCCCACCCCCCCATTTACAGGTATCCTCCCAAACGGGTATAACCCTCCTGAAGGCTTCTGTTGGGACCAGTTGTGTGACGACCCACCAATCAGAGACGACCCTGACCTGGAGGACTACAATGTGGAAGATGTGGTCAGCAAGTTCCTTACTGTGGCACAAGAACAGGTTGGTGCCCACGCACACGGCGCGCGCACACGGGTCAGACATAACACACGCTTTACTGTACACGTGAAGACGGCCCTATATTCTCATCCTCCATCTGTGTCCTGGTTTGTGTATATCAACATAAACTAGGTGGAATATTGGGTGTATACCTTACCCCCTGTGTGTTGAATTGCTTTAATCATGACCTGGGTTCAGAACAGACCTCCTTGTCTTTCCACTCACCAGGCCAAGGTGTATAAAACCAACCACATAATCATGACCATGGGTTCAGACTTCCAGTATGAGAACGCCAACCTCTGGTATAAGAACCTGGACAAACTCATCCGCTACGTCAACCAGAAGCAGGTCAACGGCTCCAACATCCATGTGCTCTACTCCACGCCCTCCTGTTACCTCCAGGAGCTTCACCGGGCAAACCTCAGCTGGTGTGAACTCTGACCCGGACAACTCCCCTTCACACTAGTGCTGTTCAGACTTTCTTTATCGGGGAGCCCATATTTTCCCATGAGAATGTTATTTCTTTTTTCTCCTGCTCACTCCCACCCACCCAATGTAACCCCTGCGTTTAATTCCTCTCCTCTCCCCCTCCACAGGACTGTAAAGAGAGATGACTTCTTCCCCTATGCCGATGCGGCACATGACTTCTGGACCGGCTACTTCACCAGCCGGCCGGCTTTAAAACGCTACGAGAGGATCAGCAACAGTTACTTACAGGTAGCCAATTCACACATCAGCAGGTTGCAAATGGTGGCCAGCGTCCCTATTTGGAAGAGAGTACTTTAACTGGTATAGTGACAACGTGTTGGCTGATATTATTACACATTATTGACATGCAATCCTTGAAGATGTTTCCTTCCACCCTGTTTTTTTTAGATTTGTAACCAGATGGAAGTCCTTGGTGGTCCAACATCCAGGAACGGGTCCTTTGGAGTGGGAAACAGTGACACTATGAGTATGTGTGTGTTCAGCCGAGAACAGTGCGTAGCGCGTTTCACCGCTGTTTGGAGCTACGACGACGTAAAATACGTGAAGGCAATCTGAGAGTTTAAAAACCTCTGCTGATTGGATAACGTGCAGGATGATGGGGGGGGCTTTCTGTGTTGCGATTGGGTAACACGTGGGATAATGGGGTGTATTGTGTTCTGATTGGTAGAGAAGGCCATGGCGGTGGCACAGCATCATGACGCTGTATCCGGGACGGAGAAGCAACACGTTGCCGACGACTACGCCAGAAGACTGGCCAATGGCTGGACCCAATGCCAGGTACGTCTGGCTGTCCTTTCTATTGATCAAGTCTGCGGTCTCCTAGATGAACCGGGTGTGATTGACTCTGTCTGTCCAGGTGTTGGTCAGTAACACTCTAGCTGCTCTGAGTGGTTCCTCTGCTCCTCGTGTCTACTGCGAACACCTCAACATCAGCGTTTGCCCTCTGACCGAGTCCAGCAGCAAGGTAGGGACCACAGGCGACCCTGTAGAGTTCATGGTGTTGCGCCGCGTGTGGATGTGTTAGCGCTCTCATGCCAGTTAATCTTCTCTTAGTTCTCGGTGAACGTGTATAACCCCCTGGCGCGTCCAGTCGGCTGGTCGGTCAGGCTTCCGGTCAACGGGACTGCCTACGCTGTGACCGACTCCAGTGGCAACGCAGTGGACTGTCAGGTGCGTGACTGCGTCTTATGCACGGCGTGGTACTGACAGCATTTGACCCTGAGGTGATGTGGGTATTCAGAAGGCTCTGTTCCACCTCCCTACAGGTGGTCCCAGTGTCCCAGGCCACAGTTGTGGTGCGGAGGGACAGGGGGTACGCCGTTAACGAGCTGCTGTTCCAGGTCCGGGCTCCTCCGATGGGCTACAGCACTTACTCCGTCTCCCTGCTTCAGAAGGGGCCTCCTCCGGCCTCTCCGTTTCCCAGGGCTCCTAAGGACATTCAGAACAAGGTGCGCGCCTGGCGTGCTTTCAGTGAGCTACGGCAGTCAATGCCATAGGTTGTACTACGTGGTCTGTGGAGACCAATCAAAAGCATGCTGTCATGTGCTTTTGACGGGTTTTCTTTCTGTTCACTTAGTTCCTGAAAGTGACCTTTGACCCAGAGACTGGTCTTTTGAGCAGTCTCAGTAACCTAGAGACCCAGCAGACTGTCAGACTGTCACAGAACTTCTACTGGTTAGTTTGTGCACACCCGCCCCGTGCAATCCATTCCCATCCTTTGTCTTCCCTTCATTTGTGTTGTCGTTCTCTTATGCCCCTCGCGCGCTCTCCTTCCTGGTGTCGTTGGGCCAACACCCTGTCGTGCTGTATTCCCAGGTACAACGCCAGTGATGGTAACAACAAGGACAGTAAACAGATGTCTGGAGCGTACATCTTCAGACCCAACTCTTCCACCACCTTCATCATCAGCAAGACTGCCAAGATAGAAACAGTACAGGTAAACACACACACACACACACACACACACACACACACACACACACTCTAGCTGAATTGACTTACAGTGGGATATGTGGATGACGCCTCGTTATAAAACACGTCTGTTGTGTTCCTCTGCCGGTCAGAACTCCGTGGTCCAGGAGGTACGACAGTGGTTTAGTCCCTGGGTTTCTCAGGTGGTCCGTCTCTACGCGGACAGCAGGGTTCTGGAGCTGGAGTGGACCGTCGGCCCGGTCCCTATTGGGTGAGGGCTCAGAACCACACGTGTCAGGAATGGGGCCGTGTAACGGGAGAGGAGGGGCGTCTGGCAACGGGAGGGGGGGTCTTTTAATGTGTGTGTGTGTGTGTGTGTGTGTGTGTGTGTGTGTGTAGTGACAACATGGGGAAAGAGGTGATAACCCGTTTCGACACCAGTATCAACTCCTCTGGAATCTTCTACACCGACTCTAACGGCAGAGAAGTGCTGCAGCGACGGTAAGGAGTTTACATGCGTCTGTGACTGACCGACGCGTCTTCATAATGGAGTATTCCGTCCGTGTCCAGACCGTGTGCACGTTAATACATGTTCCACCGGCACTCCTACAGGAAAGACTACCGCCCCACCTGGACCCTGACTCAGACGGAGCCTGTGGCTGGGAACTACTACCCCATCAACTCCAGAGCTTACATTAAGGTGTCCGCTCCGCTCATGCCTGCTCCGTCACCGTATCAAATTATCATTTAAGAGGCCTCAGAGATGTATAAGGGACATTGTGGTGAAGCCTGTTGAATTTGGCCTGAGGCTGCTACTGTCATAATCAGAGTTTTATGGCCTAGTAAGTTTCGCAACAAGTAAGGAATTTTGTTCTGGCCGTTGGTGTGACAGTTAGTACAAGGGGAATAAGGGAAATCAGAGCGGCTGTAGTCAGTTTGGTTCCGGGGGCATGTTCATGTGGTTATTTTAGCAGAGTGTGTGTGTGCGTACTGACCCTTTCCTTTTCTCGATGTTATTGGATGACAGGATGAAAAGGACCAGCTGACCGTGGTGACTGACCGCTCTCAGGGAGGAGGCAGCATCCAAGACGGATCACTGGAGATCATGGTGAGACGTGAACACGCACCCAGCCTGCAGCATCTGTCACATGGCTGTCCTACTTCCTCCTTTTGGGGCCCATTAAAATACTATTTGCCCGTAACCCTTTATTTTAATCTTAAGGGACTCACTTTCCCAGACTTCCTAGTCCTCGCTTTCCGTTTCCTGTCCATTTATACTCTCTGTAACCCTCCCACCAGTCTTTCCGTTTCCTGTCCATTAATACTCTCTGTAACCCTCCCACCAGTCTTTCCGTTTCCTGTCCATTAATACTCTCTGTAACCCTCCCACCAGTCTTTCTGTTCCTTGTCCATTAATACTCTCTGTAACCCTCCCACCAGTCTCTCCTGTCCCCTGTCCATTAATACTCTCTGGAACCCTCCCACCAGTCTCTCCTGTCCATTAATACTCTCTGGAACCCTCCCACCAGTCTCTCCTGTCCATTAATACTCTCTGGAACCCTCCCACCAGTCTTTCTGTTCCTTGTCCATTAATACTCTCTGTAACCCTCCCACCAGTCTCTCCTGTCCCCTGTCCATTAATACTCTCTGGAACCCTCCCACCAGTCTCTCCTGTCCATTAATACTCTCTGGAACCCTCCCACCAGTCTCTCCTGTCCATTAATACTCTCTGGAACCCTCCCACCAGTCTCTCTGTTCCCTGTCCATTAATACTCTGTAACCTTCCCGCCCGTCTTTCCTCCAGCTGCACCGACGGTTGCTCCACGATGATGTCCGAGGAGTAGGCGAGCCCTTAAACGAGGCCTCTGACCTGTACCCAGAAGGCCTGGTGGTCCGCGGTCGCCTCCTCCTCTCCCTTAACCCCCCCGCCGTGGCTGCCAACACCCACCGCCCCCTAGCGCAGGAAGTGGTACTGCAGCCTCTGATCACGTTCACTGAAGGACTGCTGCCGCCCAACACGCGACCGGAGGTGAGAGATGGACGCCCTCTGAAACCCTCTTTCCTTGCCTTCCTCCTGTCGTCTTGCCTTTTCCTTGACTGTATTGGAGGAGGAGGTCCAAGGTCACTCCCTTTAGACGTTCTTCTCCTGTGAATGACTGTAGAAAAGGGAGATGTGTTGGGAAAAACTAGAATGGAGAGGTGGGGGGGAGGGGGTTTAGGCTGAATTAATGAACTCATGGGGTTTTTGTTTTAATTCTAACATCTCCCCGCTCAGTTCTCGGGGCTGCAGACTGCACTGCCCCCTGCTGTTCATCTGCTGACAGTGTCTCAGTGGGACCCGGACTTGGTGCTGCTCAGACTGGAGCATCAGTACGAAGCCCGGGATAGCAAGGAGCACTCGCAGCCGGTCACAGTCAACCTACAGGTCAGTCCGTTGCCCTCCACGTTCATACTGCTGACCGGGGCTGAGCTGTAGGTGGCAGGATGTTCTGAAAGGATGAATCCCTGCTGCCAGTTTTGGTGGAGTGTGACAAGGTTACTGTAAGCAGTAGTTGTCATGGATTCTAATTCATAGATTTGTGTAACTTGGAAGATGCCGATCATCAGTTTGACAGTTGTGTGACCGTCAAATTGTTAGAACCGTCAGCAAATGTGTAGTCCTTCACAGAAATGTTAACCACACCCCTCTTTAGTTTGTTTGACGAAATGCTGGACAAGGAAATTATTCCTGTTCTCTTCTAATTTCCAACTGTAGAAGCTCTTCGCTACTTTGGATGTGCTGGGAGTGTCCGAGATGAACCTGTCAGCCAATCAGTGGAAGCATGAGATGACCCGTCTGGATTGGAAGGTGGACTCAGGTAAAGGACACTCACCTGGCTGTGAGCTGACACTTCCCTTTTCTACATGAGAATAATTTCTGCTCTATGCAAAGTACAGTATGCAGAATTCTTCTCATTCTAAATATTTCCATTGACCTGAAATAAAAGGGGTTTTTCAAAACATCTTTCTTCATTAAAGGTATGGAAAAAAATTGATTAAAAGGGAATCAGTTAAGCTGATTGGTTGGTCCTATCTTTATTTCTATTCATTTAAAGGTAAATAACAGTATACCCTGGGCTGCTGTATAATGCTCTGATTGAATCCTGGCTTTAGATGACTGCCTGTCATTTGACAGTTAAGCCCATCTTATCGCTGTGCTGTTTGTCTCTCAGGTGAGAAGCCCCTGCCTAAAACCAAGGGAGACCCCTCGGTGTGGGAGGTGACACTCAAGCCCATGGAGATTCGCACCTTCTTGCTCCGTGTCAGGCTGAGATAGCCAATCACTGGCCACCGTTCCAGAACGAGTTAGGGATTGGGCATTTTGGACTATTGTCCCTGAAGTGAAATCTCAACTTGATCCTGCGACCGACAGACCTGCCCAATGACCAGCACATACTCTCAATCAACCAATCCCTTTGGCTCAGTGACTGTGACATTACTGCCTTAACAACACTTGACTGAATGTAAAGAATTGTGCACATGCCTTGATTAAATGTATTTTAATTGTATTTTCAATTTTCTGAGTTGGTTTGAAAAAAAATAAAAAGGAAAATGGGTATGATATGCTGGCTGGACTCGGTATATTGAATTCAGACTGCTTTAAGTGTTGTCAATGACAGACAACAGATACTGTTTAAATCTGACACACCTGCAAGCTCTATTTTCAAGTGCCAAGTGATTATTCTGTGCAATAAGACTTGTGCCTTTTGTATGCTAAAGCTTGTGTGTTGATCCACCAGCAGTAGATAAAGCCCCAGGATCTTTCTCAGCCTGTATCTCATCCATGACTCTGGTGTCTGAATAATGACAAATCAGGTTTGAAGAAAAAGGCCTGTTGCCATAGGAATGAAACATGGTACTTGTAATCACACCAGCTGACAATTCAACACCTGTTGCCATAGTGACTTTTATTAGACTGTCAAAACAACCAAAGAAAATAAAGGTAGATGGTCTCCCCCATCTTATGGAGACATGTATCTCCACTACATGCTAAATAACACACCGCATCCCCAAGTACGGTCAGTTTGTTGGTTAGGGTTGAGGGAGGCTGATCCGGTACCTGGAGGGGGAAAACAGCAGAACTAACCAAAAAGAGTTCATTATGTCCAAGGCATGGAACCAGGTCAGGGCACTGGGCCGGGATCAATATGACACCCTGATTGTCTCCAACGCGGCAGGGGTGTGGAACGGCGCAGCGAGGGGCCGGCTGGAAACCGGGGTACCAATGACCGGGGCAGGCGAGAACTCAACCCGTCTTGTCCACGTCATGGGAGTAACAGCATTTCTCACCGTGCGTGCACGTGCCCTAGAGAAAACAGACGAGGAGGGCCGACACATTAGGGAAGCCGGGTGGCATTAGTATGGAAATCACACGTCTCCTTGTGATGCACGCAAAACTGAAGTGGAACGGGAAGTGTTAATATGATGAATAATGGATGAGGTACTGTGTTTCTGGGAAGATAACGAGAAGACCCCTGTGCTCATGCTGAGTTATTAGCGGAGAAGAACCAGGCGTGTTCACACCCCTTAAAATCATTTTCCAGTTATGTGTTTGGAGTGGTGGAAAGCCATGTTCTTCAACCTTGCTCCTCATGTGACACCATGTTGATGGGATCTTAGAATAACTAAGGCTATAACGCAAAACAGGTCAAACTCATTGGGTTTTTATTTCACCTTGCGTAAGCTAGTGCTCTACAGTTTTAAAAACAAACATGGCTGACTCGTTTTGAAAACATCTTTGTTTCCAATACTGGTTTTCCTAAAACATCCACTTCCTGTTGGGGTACGAAGTCGTGTGAGTTAGTGTATATCTATAGAGCTTTGTTCCCCGACCTTCCTGAATCTCTTGCAGGGGAAGCTCTTCAGCTGGGCGGCATCTGTGATCTGATTTTTCCTCTTGTTCTGACACTGTTTTCTCTTGTCCTCCAGATGTGTTGTGACTCCTCCGCCACTAAGACAGAGACAGATTCCGTTAGACAAGGTCTCCCGTTACGACCCGGTTCTCTCTTCTCCGGATCTGTTGGGATTTCCCTCCCCGTTAGAGGTCAGACCGTTCTATGAACAGCTAGGTCCTACCCTTCCTTGGCTCGGGCCTTGGGTCCCCAATTGGGCTCCGGGTTCTCCTGGAAGCGGGTGAGGTGGCGTCGTCTGGACTGGGGGTTGGCATCCTCCCTCACGTCGAAACATGCCTGCAGACTGAACAGAGAGTAGTGACCAAGATGCCCTGACCTCACCTAAACCTGTGGTCAAATAAAAGTCCTCATTACCACACCTTAGGCCTACTAAGTAAGACAGAACATACATGGCCCGTGTTGGCCATGAAATCTGACTTACATTGCTTCATTTGAATTGCATCCGAATTCTTATGGACTCACATGGGTTCGGTGTTGAGGATGCGATGGGCAGGGCTGCTTTCTGACTGTCTCTCTCTCTTCACTGGGTTGGACTTCTCCTACAACCACAACATTCAGTTCAACTGGCCTTTCAACACGTGCCCCCCCCTCCACCCCCCTCCCCCCTCGCTGAATCAACAAGACACGGATCTCACAGGACACTGCCTCTTACCCAGCAGCGCATGATGTCCCAGAGGATCCTGGGGGGGGCGTCCGTCTTCAGAGCGTTCTTACAGGCGTGGGACAGGGACACCCGGTAGCCGGCGTGGAGCAGGGCTGACCTGGGAGGAGACGGCGTGGTTAAACCGGGCGGGCGGCCAGTGGGGGTTGGGGGGGTGAGTGGCGGGGGGGGGGGGGGTACCTGAACTGGAGTAGGGGCGGGGTGCTGCAGTGTAGTGTGCTGCTCAGGTTGTCCACGGTGTAATACAGAGGGACATCCTGCAGCTCCTGGGGACACAGATGCCCGTTAACCCACTTTAACTTAGGCACTGGCTATCAGCGAACCTCCAACAAAAACAGGAGCCGACTTCCTGTTGACCTTTGACCCAACGCAGCGGCCTCTCACCTCCGTGACCATGCTGAGCATGCCCTCTATGCGCCGGGCGGTTCCAAAGCGGGACGGGTTCGCCGACACGGCGGATAGAACCTTCTGGACAAAGGCCACATCGTGGAGAGATTCACCCCAGACAGGACCACCCAGCTAGAGGGAGGAAGGAATGAAGGACAGTCCGGCAAAGCGACACACTAACAGAGGTTGTGCAACGTGTGTGTGTGTGTGTGTGTGTGTGTGTGTGCGCGCTCACCTGGTGTCTGTGTCCACAGTGTTCACAGTCTGGTCCAACTGGCGGCCCGGTGGCTGCGGAGTACTTTACACTGAAAAACACACAACAAATGAACACAAAACCCCCAAACAACAAAGACACCGCTGAGTGAACGGAGCGTCTTACTGTTTTCCCTGAGTCGTCCTCTTGCCCATCCGCTGCAAGTGGAACGAGCCGCACCCGACACAGTTGTACACCAACGCTTGTTTGCTGAAAGCCAACACACCACAGAGTCAGTCCAGGCCCCGTCTTTTCAGAACAACTCTGAGGGGCTTCCGTGGAATCCCCGTCTCTGTAAACGTGGACGCGCCCCGCCCCCCCCCACCTGGCGGAGTTCTTCACCACGGCCTGCCCGGTCCGCACCCTGACAAACACTCGTATGTAGAAGTCCACGCTGACGCACAGCAGCGGGTGGATGTAGCGCTGGTACACGGCAGCCCTCTGGTCTAGACTGTGTAGGATGATACGCAAAGCCTGGGGGTGGGAGCGGGAGAAAGACACGATGAGTTAAACGACTGCGTCATAGCAGCGAGGAGTTTCCCGCGGCACAACAACAGTGGTCCCCGCGGGAACGCGGTGCAAATAGTCCCAGCACCGACTCGTGGCGGATGAGAATAATGTCGGAAGGGGCTGCCTTGTCTCTCTGCTCTCTAGCGTCTCCTTGTGGAATGTCGAGTGCCTGCGAGCTCAATGGACATTGTGGGCGGGAGAACACGCTGTCCTCCAAGCACATACGTATCGACGAATACTTCCTGGTTGAGCGAGCAGTAAGGTAAAAAGCAGAAAGCTTGACAAGACGTGCTTTCGGAGAACACATCTTGAACTCTCCCAAACATGCTGAAGAGGATCCGTTGAGGCAAATCAACATCACAAATCTGGCAGTGGGGTAAACTGTTTAAAAGTTTAAAATACATGGGTTTTTTTTATATTCAAACTACATCCAAAACATCCCCTCAACAAATATTATTCCAACACAGTGTTGTTTCTTTTCTTCATGTTTGTTAGATTATCCTAAGGCCGTTTCTCACCATCTCATGGCAGTACTTGGCTTTGATGGAGATGGAGCCATACTTGCTGTAGCACGTTTCCCCACTGTTCCCTGCCATCACAGCCATGTCGGTACACGTCACACACAACAGACCTAAGACAGAATGTGAGTGGGTGAGAGAACCGGGGACAGACGGACAAGAAAAATGCAGAACACATTTAGTAACAACATATGACAAATAACGTGGCTTTTGCCGAAACTTGAATTTTGTCAAGTTTTGGCCAGGACAAAGGGACCCTTCCTGACCTCCTTCAGCGACTGCCTGCACGGCTGCATCCAGGAAACAGGCCGGGCTGCCATAGGGGTCCAGGTCTATGACGTCATAGCGTTCCTTTTTGCCGCGCATCTCATACATCAACATACTGCAGAGAGATAACGGGTGCAGATAGAAAGGGTAGGCCGAGAGAGACTTTTATGGCTCAGTTGGTTAGTAGGTATCTATTAAATGTATTATAATTTTATATCATGAAAACAAAATTATAGATAAAAAGAATATAAAATGTGTGAGAAGTGAGGGATAGCTAAACTTGAGTGGTAGTGAAAGATTCTCTGAGTGAATGAGTGTTAAAGATCTACCTACCTGGCGTCTCTCTGGCTGGCCTGCAGTAGGTGTGTGACCCCGTTGTGCTGGGCGTTTCGGGCGATGAGGGCGGCAGCCTTGGCGGAGAAGTCGTTAGCCGTGATGCTACGTAGCCCAGGCACCTCCAAGGCAAACCTGACAGAGCGCAGGCCAGACGCAGCCAGACCCTCCAACACACTCAGACCTTTCTGGTTGGAGAGGAGAATGAGAAGGTTAGACTGGACCGACAGAACATTCTGGATGGAGAGGAATGAGACGGTTAGACTGGACTGACAGAACATTCTGGATGTAGAGAAATGAGAAGGTTAGACTGGACCGACAGAACATTCTGGATGGAGAAGGGAATGTACCTCACAACGCTCCCCCACTGCAGCAGTTATGATCGGCTCCTCTACACCTTTGTCTCCTCCCTCCTCTTCATCTTCGCTCATCGCCTCCTTTGGACCCACCTTCTCGTCAGCCAGACTGACCACCACCCTCTTCTCCCCCGGCACTAGCACCTTCACCCCCCTTAGGGCCATCTCATCCCTGGCAAACTCGGTCAGCACTGCACACCTGGAAGGAGAGAGAGAGTACGGGACGCGAGGAGAGGGCGACAGAGGAGAGAACAGAAGGAAGAGAAAAATTAGAGGATATGGAGGGATTAGACAGATGAAACAACAATGCCCGTGAGCAATACCAGCTAGCTACATTTGTTTTTACAGCTTTAGCTTTGCATCCATTTTTCTTTTCATCCATGTCTAATGAAGAGTATAGCATGTCATTTTCCTTCTGACCACACAGCATGAGATATGTTGGCTGGGTATAAGCGACTGTAAGACAACGGGGATGCTTGCTTCAATTGCTCTATTTTTGTGTAACTACTGAAGTATCTATCCCCTCTTCTGTAAATTGACGGAAAGTTGGCCAGTGCTTACAATTCACATGAAAACGTTAACTGGCAACATTTCTGCGGCCATTTAAAAAAATTTAGACCAATCCGGACTGACTTGGTTAGTGCATTTCTATTTCTAACGAATTCTGTTAGGTCACTCCCGTTTGATTCTTAGCGAGTACACCCAACCTATCAAACTTACGTCAGGTCTCTGTTGAACTCTTGCACAGGGTTGTAGAATACCTCGTTTGCGCTGGGAAACAGTATGGTCGCCTTTCCCTCTCTGACAACAGTCTCTCCTTGCAACAGTCCTGTCCTCTGTGTCTTCTCCTGTTCCGGGGGGTCAACAGGAGTTGGGTTTAAACCTTCCATAGCTGGATCTCTAGAGGTGGGTGCCTGAGGCTTGGTGTCCACCCCAGTTAGGGTTGTCATAACCTGGGGGTCCTGAGTGGCCCTGAGAGGCTCCATGGTTCTCAGTCCCCTACAGGCAACTGTCCTTAGAAGTCTTTGGTGGAAGTGATTGATGAAAGTCGCTTGTAGAATGGGGAGAAGCCTAGCAGGAATTATCGACATACAGCACTTCCTAATCCTGGAAGAAACAAGATAGGGTTGTTAGTCAATGGTCACAGTGAACACATTAGGCCAGAAATCTTCGTCTACTGTCAGAGCATGAACTAACAAATTAAAACAAAACACACACATCGTCTGGATGTCAGCTATTGTATAAAGTAGGTTATTTACGCAATGACCTGAACGGAAGACTGCAACAATGTTACAATTAACGCCACACAAGCCATTTAAAAGGAAAGAAAGCCAGAGCGTAGCTAGCTATCCAGCTAAGAGTTCGACTCACACTTGAAGAGACCTCAATTATCTCACAGCAAACCATGTTGAAAGGCAGGGATACAAACGCATTCTACACAAAACCTTTGACTTTAAGTTGGCAAGCTGACGTGTCACGACCTTACCGCTAACTTTTCATTGAAATATGTCCATGTAATAGTAGCTAGCTTGTTACCGGTAGCTTGGCAGGCAGGTATCATCAAGTTAGATGAAAACAATTACCTTTGTCTGCTGGGCTTTTCTCAAGTTGGCACAGCGGAAAATATAGCTATATTTTATTATTTGGGATCATTACTGTATGGTAATTTCAATGACTCAATATAAGGAGGGGAAAAACCTCAAGTTGGAAGAGGTGGCTTGCTAACTAGCACATGGGCGCAGCGACGCTTGAACCACAACTACGGAAGCCCGAGAATCCACACTAAGTAAAACTCTTTTCGTCTGAGAAAAGGGAACGAACCATGAGAATGTAGCGTAACGTTATGTAACCAATTATTACACTGGAAATCAATTCCAGTTTTTCTTTAAACCTGTCAGTTAACTCGCCGACCCGGACGAGTTAAAACTCAATAGAAGTGTCACAGTAGTAAGGATCGGATTGAATGTAGTAAACGTATGTGACTGGGTCCTATTTATTTCGCAAAAGACCAAACGAATGCATCAGTCCAAGCTGCACTGTGCAAAAATAAAAAAAATTAAGCAAACAGGACTTCATTAATTGAAAAGTGACCCCAACGATTTACAATGTACAATCAAATTTAAATCATTTTTGCAGATGCTCTTATCCAGAGCTACTTACGATAACGAGTGCTGACATTTCTTTTTATGCCCCTCTGATGAATCGGACCCGGTCATTGCAATCACCATGCTAACTGAGCTACTAAAACTGTATGCACATATTTGTTGAATGTTATTCTTATTTGACAGTTGCATTATATATTTGTGAATCGCTACTTACAAGTTTACAACATTTTGATTGAAATGTATCTGCATATACTGAAACCCCTTATTAACACGGACCGTTATAGTCTGGGTGAATATTGTGTTTTAGTTTTCCTACAACATATGGGAACTAGAAGTGCCAAACAAGCACATTTTAACCTGACAAGTTCGACACCACAAGTTTTGTTTTGCCGTTCCAGCTAGGAACAAGGCAATTTTCCGTTTGAGGGATTAAGTTAGTTCAGTGTTACATTTGGGTTAGTTTCACCTGTAGGCAATAAAGGGTTAGGTGTTAGGTTAGTTCCAGTTTAGGCATGAGGTTAGGTTTAAGTCCCAACAAGAATAGAAAAAGTTACTTGTGCGTGTACATTCTGTGTGTGCGTGTGAGTGAGAGACTGTGTATGTCCTTGGGACGTGTGTGGAGTTGAATATGTGCCAGGAGTGTGTGAATATGTGAGCTTGACTGTGTGTGTGTTTGTGTGGAAAGGCCCTCTACAGTGCAGATCAGAGTGCAAATGCACAGCATGTAGTTTTACAGTCTGATGCCCTGGAGGGCAACTTACTTGTCTCTCTCCCAGTTTTGATGCTCCTGAACTTAACTGCCTGTTAGACGGTAGCAGAGCATTCAGTCCATGGCTTGAGGGGCTGGGGTTCAGGATGATTTGTGTAGCAAACGTCCTTGAGGGCTTTTCAATAATGAACAGCAATTACATGTTTTTTCACGGGTGAGTCAGGTTGAGGCTGCCAGAGGTGGAAGACACTGTTGCGCTTTCTGCATTAGAGTGTTCGTGTGGTTAGACCATTTCAGGTCCTTGGTGATGCGCACGCTGGGGAATTTACAACCTTTGACCCTCCACAGTGACCCTGTCCATTGTTAGTGAGCAGGCTCTCTCTTTGGCCCACTGAGTGATGCTTTCTTACAGCAAGGGAAAGTTTAATCGCCTGGTACCAACCTGCACGGGCTCCAACCTCCTTCCTGTAGGCTTTGACATCCTGCCCAGGTTTACCACTGCCCTGTCGTCAAGGTACTTGATGACTGAGCGGGAGTCGTAAACGGGCCACACACTCACGGGTCAGTGGAGTCAAAGGGGATGGCATCGGGTCTGCCGGCTTCCTGGCGAGCTTTGAGGGCAATACACTGTAAAAAGCAGAGCTGTAATTGAAAAAAGCCCAGCATTCTCGCATAGGCGCTTCCCTTGTCTAAGTAGGTTGTGTGTGTGTGTGTGTGGGGGGGGGGGGGGGTCGGGGGCAGTGGAGATGGCGATGGCTTTATTTGTGACTGTTGGGAAACATTTCACTAATTTGAATTGATGTCTAGGGATTCTATCAAGGCCAGCCTGTTTGAAAGCACTATTGTTGTAATACGTGGCTCTGCCGTAAAAGAGTCTTTGGTCTCTGTTGATTTCTCTGTATAAATAAAGGTGATTGGAATATGTGACCTATACGTCTTCCAAATTTTGCAGGATGAAATCAGAAAGTTTCATTATGTAAAATGTAGAAGTTTAAATTCGAGTCATGTGTTTTTTATGGTTTATTATGACGTTCTGAATGCGAGTCATGTGAGTAGCTTATGATAAATGACAATAGAATACCCTTTTTATGGAGATATATATATGTTCATTCAAGTGTTTATTTCTGACAGTAATGCAGCAATATGGTACAGCAATAATCACTACCATCATCATTTCCGCTAAGCGTGATACCCCGAATGCCTTAGGGCCATACGGAGTTTTAGGCCTAGCCTGATTGGAGATAATTATATTGTTATGAAATGATTCGTCATCATCACATCTGAAGCTGGAGGGGGCGCTCGTCTAACAAAAATAATATCCATCACAGACAAACCCCTATGATGATGTTGAATACCATTCTGACAATGAGGTGAAAAAAAGAAAACGTTATCAAGGCAGCTGTATGTTTTCCGTTGCTTGAATGCAGTTAATAGTTAGTATTCTATGCGCGTACTACCTATAGCTAGAACCCTATAGGGGCTCACCTGAGAAGTCTAGACATACGAAAATAGCTCTCTCAGCACCGCGGATAGCTCTCAGTCAAACCGGGGAAGAATTGGAGACCCACTTCGGAGGCTTTCCGTCGCTCTCCAATCTGAATCACCCGTCAACTGACTGTCTGGACAAGAGGGAGTCGGGAGTCCCACGGGTACAGGAGACTCGGTATAGACGGGAAATACCCGGTACGTGAGAACTGGCAAAGTCCATTGAGCAAAATATTTTTATAACTAACTATATTTGTGATTAAGCTGTGAAAGAACAGAGCCTGGCGGGGTAGCGTGGTTGGTTAGGGACGCTTCCTGTCTGTCTGCCTATCTGTCTGTCTGCCTGAGCATCGGTTAGCTCAGTGATCTATTATTCTTCTACACCACTATTGAAACCCATTACACTATATGGAAACCCATTCCCGTCATCCAAATGATCAGTCTTTGATATTGTGACATGAGATTATGATACAGTAAGTTATAATAATGAGGTGCATTTAGCAGTGTGTGTGTGTGTTCGTTAGCTTAAACTGTAATTAGCTTATTTTAATTCGCTTATTTTAGTTGCGGAAGGTTCCTGGCCAGCAAAGCAATGCAATCAGAAAATACTAAATTTGCATAGAGGACCTTGCAAAAGTATTCAGACACCTGGCAAACTCTCAGTTTTGAATGAATTACAGATTTTACATTGCAATTTCACACCGTGTTAGATTTTATTTGAAAACAAAGACCCAAAAGTCAATTGTTGTAAGGTGACATTGGTGTTATGTTGGCATGTTGTTTGCATAACTATTCAACCACTACATGTTAAAGTTGGGTTGAGCCACCTTTTGCTGCAATAACAGCTTTATGTCTTTTGGTAAGTATGCAAGTATATAAGCTTTACACACAGTTTCAGTATTCGTTTGGCCCATTTTATTTGGCAGATTTGCTCCAGTTTGTTCTGGTGCTTGTGGATGGCAATTTTCAAATAGTGCTACAAATTATTTTAATAGGATTGAGATCAGGACAATGACTGGACCTCGTGGTCCATTTACTTTTTGTTCTTGAGCCACTGTAATGTTTCTGTGGACTTGTGCTTGATATTATTGTGTAATGCAGCTTCTGCTTCCTGATTGTGGACCCAACTGTGCTCCTTGGGATATCTAAAAATCTGGTTGTCACCTCCATATAGGCTGACTCATTGTTGTTACCAGCCTGGAAAACCATGGTGGCATCGTCAGACTTGATGCAGTTGGTTTCATGCAAAGCCATGCAATGGTGGGTGACCGGGGATTAAAGCTGAAGGCTCAGAACACAGCCCCTGTGGGTGACAGTGTGCAGGGTATGTTGTTGCCAATCCCAAAAGCCAGAGGTCTGCCAATCTGAATGTCTGGTAGACAGCTGCATTTGTGTGGAGTTCAAGCCCAGGGCTCTGTGTTACCTGACAAGTTTGAAAACCACAAAAGCTTTGAATGCAGAACTGTAGTCAATGAACAGCATTCTCACAAACATGTTGTTCTCCAGTTGTGTTAGGGCCATGTGAATGTCAATCTTACTGGCATCATCAACCCATTCAGGGTGTTTTGTTGCTGTATGCCTTAATTTTTGCTTTGAGAAATGTATCATCAAGTTACCCAGTTGAACCCATGGAGACGACAAATTGTACTTTAATTTACTGTGTATACACTTACTCTTTCTGAACGAACTCAGGGATTGATACAATTCTGAGCAAAACTGAATGGTAGGAAGTACTTGATTATTTAAAATGATAATTATATTTCGAAAATATAAACTTTATTTTGAGGAATACAACATTGTCATGTTCTTTGAGGTAAACAACACCACTTGTCTTTGTTTGGAGTGTTTTAGAGTAGTTTTGCACATGCAATTTTGCGATAGGGGTACATACGGTTTCCATTAATTAATTTGACAATGCTAACAACACTAATTACTGACTCAGACAGAGTTGAATAATCTATTGTTTTAAAAAATGACTCTATGTGACTGAAGGAGTAAGGGGGCTGTCACCAAAATATGATTTTGGATTAATAAAAATGTCAGTTATCTAAACAAATTTCCTGAACATTTTGATTAAACAAAGTGCTTGTTTACAAAAAAAGTTTAGCAGGAATTGCTGTTATACGCAATGCAGCTATCTGCTTGATTACATTCCTGAAGCCCCAGTGCTAGAATTTCAATGTTATTAATTTAGCTGACATTCTTATCCAGGGGGACATACAATTAATGCATACATTTCTAGATGATAGTAAGGAAAAGCCACACAACTTGGTAGCAGTAATTACACCCTACTTAACAGATGAATTATTGGCTAAAGTAAGTGCTGGAAAGATGACAATACAAATAAAAAACTTAACTAGCATTAGTTTACATGGGCAGTAAGATTTATTTTAGGTAGTCTATGGAAAGCTGGGTTTTCAGATGTTTTCTGAAATGGGCACATTTCTTTGCTATCCTATCCTCAAGGGGTAGCTGGTTCCACCACTGGGGTGCAGGGAGAGAGAAGCGTTTGGACTGGGTAGATCGGAAGCGTTTTGACTGGGTAGGTTGGAAGCGTTTTGACTGGGTAGGTTGGAAGCGTTTTGACTGGGTAGGTCGGAAGCGTTTTGACTGGGTAGCCTGATGTGCCTGTTATCTTTTTTTATCTATATAAATGTGGAGATTTTTTTTGGACATCTTTATGCTTGATTTGACAGGTTAGTGTGGAAAGACAGAATTGAGTTTTTTGCTGAAAGAGCAGTGGGCTGCATTCAAAGCTACGCAGCTGCATATATAGGTATCAGACTGCTGGACTAACCAAGGGCACAATCAACAGCTTAGTATGAATAACCATTGTTTTCATAAATATTGTAATCAAGTATATTTCATTATTGCAACATATAGTACCGTGCAACAGTTACTGTACCTACTGCACCTAATTTGAACTAAAGCCATTTAATAGTGTTTTGGTAGAGTTATATATATATATATATATATATAAATATATATATATGTATGTATGTATGTATGTGTATATATATATATATATATATATATATATATATATATATATATATATATGTATATGTATGTATGTATAAAATAGAAACACCCTTCAATGTTTAGGTGTGTCAAAACTTTTGACTGGTACAGTACCACTTCACAGGGGCAACTGGTCATTAGGGGCAGGTGGTGTCAACAGAAAGAACTGCAACAAAATTGTTATTTTTATTTCTTGAAGATGACTTCCTATAATTTATTATCTATGAATATAGCATCTTCCTAAATTGCATATAATTTTTGTTAGGATTTTATTTCATGTTTCATGTTCCTGCTTTGCTGCTTCAGACTGCGTTCTGCCGATTCGAGTTCACAGTAATTGGCCATAGGCTAAGCGTGAATGTGGGGCTAGCCCCTCTCTCACAATGCAATGTACATTGTATGTGTGAAAATATTAATACGCATGCTCAGAATGTTCGTGTGATCAATGTAGATCACACGAATTTGATGCCAAGTGGGGCTGCCAGCCGGTAGCCCCACTACAGCATCATTTCGTATTTCAGACCAGATTTTCGTATTTCAGACCTGATTGGCCAACATTATTCGGCAAGAAGAGCAAGGAGGGTAGACTGTCTTAGCTAGCTTGTTAGCTTCACAAACGCCAGATAACTTTTTTGGAGTTTGTGAAAGTCAAAGATAAAACTGGACTCGGCCTCTCTGATAGCATCAAGGGGGTGCTGGAACCACAGAATCTGGGAGAAAAGCTGATCGCTCATACTTATGATGGTTCGGCTGTAATGAGTGGAAACATCCGAGGGGTACAGATGCTAATGAAAGAGACATAACCACATGCACAGTTTGTTCACTGCTATGCTCACCAGCTGACACTGACCTTGCAGGAACTTTGTTCAGCAAGGATGAGCATCCTGTTTTTTTCCAGATTTAACTGCCACCTTTTTCTCTGGCACTCCAAAACGTGTTGCGGCACTTGCTGAGGCAACACAGAGACACATTCCAAGGCCACCCACTGTACGATGGAACTTTAAAAGTAGAACTGTCAATGGAGTTTGGGAAAACCGTGCTGCACTGCTCCTATGTATGGAGGACATACGCACACAACCAGGATGGGATGAGGCATACGGCCTGTCAAAAAAACACAGGCACTGAGCCTTTCTGCAGCTGCTGGATTCTTTTTTCTTATGCCAGAAGTTGATGTTTTATACAACACTGCAAAAACGGATCATCGACGCATCTGGGATTAGCAGTGCGCTCACCCGTTTAAAGGAGAATGTCCAGAATATGCGGAAACATACTGATGAATGGGCTGCCACCGTTCACGATGGAACAGACGTGCCATGCCGACGAGTAACCAACACCGCACCGGTGATGAAGGAGGCATGCGACACAGTCATCTCCCAGCTGGAGCAGAGGTTTTCATAAAGTGACCACCTGATCGCTGCCAAGCAGGTTGACAGCTCGCTCTTCCCACAATTTGTCCTGTCATTCCCTACATCTGAGCTTGACTGTGCGGTGAAACTATGGCCTCTAGGAAACGAGGAAAAGTTGAAGTCTGATCTGACAACTCTATACCACTACACTGAGCTTCACACTGGTAAGACGGCCATGTCTCTGTTAAGATCCATCCATGAGAACAACCTAGAGGAGGCTTTTGCTGAAACCATCACTCTGCTGAAAATTATCATAACACCTATGACGACATACGAATCACAGACGAACTATTCCATCTTGAAGAGCATAAAAACTTTCACTCGCAATACCATGGGACAGCCGCGACTCAACACATTGGCCATGATGTCCATCGAAAGCCAGCTGATTCAGCAGCTACATGACTTCATTCCCAAAGTAATCAAAAAGTTTGCCCTGAGGAAGAACCGCCGTGCCACCTTTCTCTTCAAGTGAGCCCTTAGCCTTGGTGAGTGAAAGCATATTTTATTATCCTGCCTTTGTGGTGCTGGTCTGTGCATTGGTCATATTTTTGTGCTGGATCGATTGATATAGATGGTGACGAGTGTCAGTGTGTCCATGCTTATCTATTAAGGTTATTGTCATAGAATGGATCTGTATCCCTAAAAAGTTGTCTTTCCGCTTCGTTGTGGCCTTCAATGGTGTTGAGCTCATTGCTGTTCGCATATGGCCCTGTAGGCACATTGGTCCTGAGCTTGGTTGCATTCCTAATTTAGGTTTGTAAATGTGACAGTGGTAATTTTACATGTGTGTGAGAGAGGAGAGCAATTACACATGAAGGTCTCTCTCTCTCTCTCCAGTATGTGTACTACAACACCTGGTAGAAGCAAGCTGCTCCGTCATTAAAAGTGTTTTTTGGAGCCATGCTGTTTGTTGATGTGTTCAATAAACACATCAGTAGCAAGAGGGAGTTTTGTAGCTTTACTGGTATGTATCCTATAAAAACGCCACTGCCACTTCATTATCATAACATAACATAACATCAAATAATCTGTGGCAAAGTACTTTTTATTTTAGTGGTAGTAAAGGGCTTCCATAGTTTTGGCTCCCTCGATAGCTCTGTGCTCTGTGTATCTGCCTGTGCTGGGCTCATTCACAATGAATGGCTGCCTGTAGCGAGCGAGAAGGAAGAGAACCGAGCGCTTCTGCACTACTCCTCCATTGAAACACTCTCCAGCGGAATACACTGTACAGCGAGGGGTGAGTTTTCAGGGTTCATGTAGGTTTATCGGGGTCACAGAGGACACGCCAAGTATCTGGTTGCGGTGCTAGTCGTGGTAAAGTGGGTTTTCCTTGGGAAGGAATTGTGTGCGGTTCGGTGTGAGTTTTTTCCGAGTGTGTGCGTGTTTTTTTTTCTGGTGGGGGGGGGGGTGGTATTGTTTTTTGGGAAGGTGTGCGGTGGGGGATGGGCTGAGTAGGAACAGCAGCACCACCCGAACTTTAAACACTTGAGTGACTTCACAGTTCACTGCCTACCGTGGCCGCGGGCTCCCCGTGCCTTGCCGGCCTTTCTTCGATAAGTGAGTTGTCCCCTCTCGTTTCATTCCTCAACTTTAGTTACGCGGCTGTGTTTGACCTGCAGGTTTCGTAATGACAATAATTAAATGTTCCTGTCTGAATTTAGATTAATCAGTGCGGCAAATACGGTTGGGGCTTGATGCACATCGCGTGTTGGACTTAACTAGTTAAATTGGTGTCTGGTCTAGCTTGCGACTTCTGGTGCTCCTTTCCCACTCGCTGCATGCGTGGTTAAGTTGTTTGTTTGTAGCTCCAGTTGCTCGCCCAGGTTTGTCCCGGATTGACCTGTTGAGTGTCGGGAAAAGATGGTGTCGTCCCGGGACCACCCCTGGACCACCTCCTCCCAACCTGCTTCCTGCCAAAAAGAACTAGTGAAAAGATGAAATCGTGCTTTCGCTAAATGTAGCTTACTTTTAGTACGTGGTGCATGGTTTTGGGTGACGTTTAAAAATCAATGTTGTTGATCGCTTATTTAGCGGTGGGCTACGTTATGCCACGGGCAAACGCTAATTTGTTGTAGTACAATTGATCCGGTCATGGTAGCTAGCCTAGGCCCAAGGAGGTAACTCTAGCCGACATCACACAGTACTGGCACGGAGTGGGGGACGAAAGCGGCAGGCGGATGCGAACTCCTGAATATTTCATTTGTTCGACTATTTTGGAGTCAGAATTTCTGCGGTTGTCTTTTAGTCTGACAGAGGAGTGAGGCGCTACGCAGAGAGACAAAAACCCTGTCATCTTAATTTATATCGAATCGTGGCCCGTGCCAGTCGGCGCGCTCCGAATCTCACCAGGCAAAGATACTGGCACATAACGGGGCACGGATAGCTCTGTGCCAACTCCGACTGTCCCTTCTCCCGCTGTTCGGCCTATAGTATCTCATAGGCGAGTACCCGCGAGACATCTCCCTTGCAAAACTTCAATGTGAGATTTAGCTATTATAAATGATTTATTGATGTATATTCTATTAAGTTTTTAATATTAATCGTGCTCTTGGGAAGCTACATAATGTAGCCACTGTACATTAGTTATGCCGATTGATGGAAAGTATCTTTATCCGTTAATTACGGAATCTGTTTTAATACAGATGTGCTCAAGTAAATATGCAAATGCTTTGACTTGTCAGTGTTAATTTGATGACTTGGACACAAAGGATTTTTACATTTAATTTGTTTAAGATGAAATTAGCATTCGCTTTTAGCTTGCTACTTGCTAACCGTTGCTACCTTTCACCTCCGAAACCAGGAAATTGAATGTCATTAGCATTTGATTTATGGTTGGCTAAAACATTTTTATTTTTTTTACAAAACAATATCCGTCCTTTTTATCTAAAACGTTAAAACTATTTACATAGGATTCTGTTGCTCCATGTTTATTCATTAAGTTGAGGTATTCAGCATTGATTTTGCTTGACTGAAAAATAAAATAAAATGTAATAACCTGCATAATATCCTCTAAAGACAATTGCTTTGTGGTGATGTGTTGCCTTAATATTACCACAGTTAGGATATTTTTATTATAGTTGAATAAGGTGTTAGCTTACAGTGTATGCTTGAATGAAGTAAGTTTCTTGTTTAGGATGAATATCCCTAAATTAAAATAAAGTAAAACCTAAATTAAATTGGCATAATATTTCAGATTGTGGAATGTTATTGGCCCTGACATAATGATTTATTGAAAGTGATGTGTGGCCATATAATGGTATGGGTAGCGGTGTTAGAGGTTATAGGTCAAACAAGTTCAATTAACTCCCTTTATATGTCCACGGATGTTGTTTTGACCCTCCCAACCCCCAGTGACACCAGAGGAAATGGCACCTAATATGATGGAATGGGTTAAAGACGGTGGTCTTTCTGGGCCTTGATTGGTTCTGCCCTGCAATGATTGGTTCTAACCAAATAAAGTCTGTTTTTAGATTAGTGCCACATACCAAAATGTTTTTTGTTGTAATAATTATACAAAATATATTACCCAGGCTAGGTTGTTTTATGGATTAGCCTTGGCCAAATTACCATGTTAGGCCATCGTTTGCTTATACTTTTAATGGCAGAATTAATGTATTGTGAATGAACCAACAGTCTAATCCAGATTTGTATGCAGAGCACAATCTTAATTAGCCAAGCTTTTAAGCAATACATTTTTTCAACCAATATTTAGGCTATGTTTCAAGCCTATGACATTCTTCTTTGTGTTTGCACATTGGCTGCTTCTCTAGGGACAGCCTATAGGTTAATGAATTGTTTAATCTTATGAGTGTTCATGACATTAGCTAATCTTTATTGGTGTGTTTGCTATCAGCTCAGAGGCTCATGGTTGTAAACTTTCCATTGATTCACAGTCACATGCTGTTCATAACAGAGTTGAGGCTCTAAATATAATCTGAATTAAAAGGTATCTTATTTTTAATACATTGCCGAATGTGTCTCTGTCAATTAATGTTAAAGCATTGTGCCATAATGCAGTTTATGGTCTTCAAGAAAACTCTTCGGAGAGGCGAGTTTGACAGGCGTTCTTTCTGCTTCTGATCTGAAACATCTCGGCTTGATGATGTGGAGCTGAACATTAAGTTAAAAGTATTTATTATTTTCATTCTAAAACAACGCAAAGTAGGACAAAAGCTACACATGTCAGGAATTGGAAAATGTTGGAAATAAAGAAGACAAGGAACTTAATTGCTTTTAGTTGATCCCCTGAACTTTTTTTTTCTTTACATAGGAAATGAATTGTTACCTTTTGCCGAAACATCACGTATCCTTGACTATAGTGCTTTATGAAAATCTAAGTGTGTTAGAAAATGGGTACAGAGCGACACAATTTAGTTCAGCATCCCCCCGGGTAGATGGCATGGATGTCAGTCAGGGTTGCCCGGTCTCGTTGCCAACTACTTGTGGTAGGCCGGGCACCGCCAAGGTTAGTCGTTGTTGGCTGGTGCATGCACTCTCCTCACGGCGCAGGTGTCTGGTCAATTACTTCCTGGTGGAGCAAGCAGTAAACGCAACTCAGAGTCTGTATTTTTGTTCCTAGAGTGTGGGATGGGTAATCGATTTACCCTGTGAGGCAGTAGCACATCTCTGATTCTCAAAAAAAAAAAAAAACTAAATCCCTTTGAGGGCACAACACATCCATATTTGTCGGAAAAGACCGCCATGTTTTTGACAATCTGATGGCAACCACCTAAACTTTACAGTGCTGGAAGAGGGCTGTTGTTGACCTGGCATGGTTTCAATTTCTATGCGATTACAATAATGGTGGATTGAAACCCAGCATTCTCCCAAGTGAAGTCCAGTGAAGCTTGCTAGATCGGAATTAGCTTTGCAGGGCAGATGAAAAGAAGTTCCACTGTGTACGCTGCTGTGGTCTATAAGATATTTTAAAAAAAATACACTGCTAGGCATGTTTGTTTGGGGTTGCATCCTGTGGATTCTTCAGGTACTGGGCTGCCGATTTGGTTGTTTCATGCTGACTCAGTTTTGTCGACTGGTTGAATATTTGAGTGATAGGCTGTTGGTTGAGATTTTTGTTGGCACTTGCACTAGAGATATTACAGACTGCGGAGACCGTGGGTCTGTCAAGGTCTATAGTCTACGTGTAGTCTTTCTGTAGATTTAATAGGCTATTGTTCATTAATGTCAGTAATTGGTCATTGGCATTAATACTCTAGTCAAATACGCCAGCTTAGTGACCGCCAGTGTTTCATTCTGTTTTCATTCCTGTTTGGCCTGACTGTATACAGTCTTTACTGTATACAGTTTTCTTTAAATGAATGATTATTTCATATCTGTAGGGTCTGTCTGGATAGCCTAGTGGTTAGAGCAGCTGATCAGTAATTGGTTGCTAATTTGAGTCCCTGAGCCAGCAATAAAAAAATTATTATTATTATTATAATAATAATAATAATAATGCATATGAAGTAGTTTATCAAACTTTGCCAAGAAAATGATCGTTTCACAATAATATGGCATTTCCTTTACATAATCACTCTGTCTGTGGAATATCGTGATGCCTTTAATATTAGGAAATGAAGATGGATGTTATGTATTCTGGGCAATATCTTAAGATATTCATGAGGAAGAACGGAGGCCCACCCAGTTGGAAATTAGAATTGCTCTCCAAAGTGATTGAGAGTACAGAAGTGCCAATTTTTTTCACCCAATCCTAAAACCTCCACCATATAAAGGTAGCCTAAACAGTACTAATCTGCTAGTTCTGGACCTCTGAGAAGTGACAGCATTTTCCAAGATATTATTAGTTGCTTAACGTGATTCCATTTTCTCTCTAAATGAATGTCTGAAACACATCCTGTGTTATGAAAATGAATTGCCGTTTATGGCAGCCCAAGCAAAGGCCACATTGGAGCAGCAGTTGTTTGGTGTTCCTGTTCAACGCAAAAAGCAACTACAGGAGTGTAACAGCCAAGTCAGTGAATGTCCGTGTCCTGTCACCTAAAACCCATTCCCCTTATATGTTAATATAAATGACTCAATTTAGGTATTTCACCATTCGCTGTTTATGAATTACTTGTCTGTTTTACGGACAAATGCGTTTTGAATATCGACTAATCCGTTGGTGGAAAGAAATGTGTTCTTGGACGACCAGGATTTGTTTCAGTCCTGGACAGCCCTGCTGTGTCTGCCCTGGTCCACAGTGACTAACAGGTTGTTCTGGGGAACGTGCGCACGTTTCATCCCAAACGTTCATGAATGGTTTGAACAGAAGCTTAGCTTTTGCCCTGGGGAGCTTTCGGAGCTTCCTCATATCTCTTCGATGCAGTTCAATTACTTCAGATTAATATACTGTCATATTGGATTTGTAATGGAAGTAAATACAGGCAGTTGATCATTACTCCTTTTAATTTTTTTATGTTTTTTCCCTTTTCATCGTTGAGCGTCAATACAACCTTAAACTGGCTCATGGCATGACCAGAGTCCACAGGGAGAACCCCCCCCCGGCGTAGACCGCACGCGTATGGCATAATCGTGGCATGAGTCTAATACACTATCTGTCCCTCTCTTCCAGACTGTGGTGTTGGGCTGGAGCGTTATGGCTCAGACGCTACAGATGGCGATCCCTAACTTCGGCAACAACGTCCTGGAGTGTCTCAACGAACAGAGGCTCCAGGGGCTCTACTGCGACGTCTCGGTGGTCGTCAAGGGACACACCTTCAAGGTGCGACTGCCGCTTAACACTGCATTGTTTACAAGGATACCGGCTTCTTTATTAACGGGATACATTGGCGTTACATACAGTTGGAGTTTGACCTTGACTCTTAGTTGGAGGTCAAACGGTCCCCGTCTTGGCAGTGTTTGGTAATAGACTGTCAGACGTAGGGAAATGGAGAACGAGTGCGTAGGAAATGACCCGAAACCCTGTAGTTCACACTGGAGGGGTTTCTAGGTCGCCGACGCTGAGCAGATCATTTCTCAGTGGTTGTCACGGGAGGAACGCTAGGTAGGCGTTTCCTGTTCGAAACCAATAGGTTTCAGGTAAAGCATTGATCACAAGGCCGACAAGCCACTTCTGTAGACCGCTGGCTCTCAAATGTCTCCCCCTGACACCTCAGACTACACCTGATTGTGGTTGTGGCTCTGAACTAGTTGACCCAATTCACCTCATGTAAGTGCTGGTAGAGCCTTTGGCAAGTATGAAGAGGTGTGCCGGATCTAGAACAATCCAAATAGAAGGACACGCCCCGAGTCCCAGAGGAGTTGTTTGAGAAGCCCTTTGCTGAGTCCCAAACGGACCCCTCCTTAACTCCACTCCAACCTCAGCTGTCCATTAGCACGTTTGCGCAAGCCTCCGTCCACTTGCACGAGTGTCCCAAAGCAGATTGGGCCAAGACGATCAAGGGTGTAGTGGCTAATTAGACCCTCCAGTGGCCCCTTCCAGAGAGGGTGCAGCAATGCTGCCTCCTTGAGCAGAGTGGAATTCCCATGAGGCCCTGTGCTAGTCAGCGTCCCAATAACGGAGAGGTGTTCCTCATTATGGGACGGATGCGTTATTTTATGTCTGATTTTGAAACGTGACCCGCATACAAAACAAAATACCCCCCCCCCCCCCCCCGTGAAATGTTCAATGGTTAACAAGGCGTATTTCTCTTCGATAGGAGGGATTTATACATTCTGATTTCACAGTGGTTTAGTTAATTTCAGGGCCAATAATCGCGTCGTCCAATTCCAAGTGTGTCCCCAAGCTGAAGTGTTTATTAGAGCCATAGGGTTGAGATTAGCAGGGTTTGGCTTGGTAACTCGTATGCCCAACCCCCCAGGCTCACAGAGCGGTGCTGGCGGCCAGCAGCTCCTACTTCCGGGACCTGTTCAACGCCGGGGGGAAGAGCAGCGTGGTGGAACTCCCGCCGGCCGTCCAGCCGCAGAGCTTCCAGCAGATCCTGGCCTTCTGCTACACGGGCCGCCTCAGCATGAACGTGGGCGACCAGTTCATCCTCATGTACACCGCCGGCTTCCTGCAGATCCAGCAGATCATGGAGAAGGGCACCGAGTTCTTCCTCAAGGTAAATGGGGTCTGGGTACCGCTTCCCGAAAGACCTACTCGTCAAGTGTCGGCCCCCTGTGTTCCGCGAGCTGGACTGAAAGAACCACCCACACGTTTCCCCAAAAACGAAGCCCCTATCGGATTTCACGTGCGAATTTAGTGAGTCCCAGTTAGTGAGCGTTTCTCCTTTGTGGAGATCACAGATGTGGAACAGGGCCCAGCGTGAGGTGAATCTTTACTTTTTAATAAGTAGTCGTTAAATGTCGTTGTCGTCTTTTCACAAAGATAGTTTGTTAAAGGACATGTTTGGATCCCGCGCGCGACGACGACGACGATAAGCAAATGTTTTTCTATGAAACTACGAATTTAAATGGGGAAATAGAGCACAGGCCATCCATGTGTGCTAGCCCTACATTAGGTCTTACTGGCCCCGGGCCGGCGGGCCATCATTAATGTTGAACCCTGTGGAATATCAAGAAGCTGATTAAACATCATGGTCATTACACAAGCCTTATGCTCTCACTCCTGTCAAAGCCCCATCTACTGTCAGAGTGTTGATGCCTCGATCGAGCTAAACTGACCACCGCTGATGGCCACCGCCGCACTTGAGAAAGGAGCTTTTCACGGATGAATCCTGGTTTCAACTGCCCTGGACAGATGGCCCACAGTGAGTGTGGCGTTGCGTGGGCGAGCAGTTTGCCGAACGCTGCGAACTCGGTGCCCCACGGCGACGGTGTTAACCCACGGACCAACGGGGGCCCGTTGCGTTTCAACCGGTGGCGGCCGAGTGCACGGACGCACGCTGACGAGTACCCCACGTACCCCCGTGATGAACCCCATCCCGCGCCATCGCCTCAGCGGGACCACGTACGCCGGGGCGGCACAAACCGGGTCATGAGACACGCGAGGCCCCGCGTTCCCGGTTTCAGGCGGTATCCGGAAACCTCACAGAGCCGTTGAGGTTTCGGACAACATACAGCAGGCCACAGTCAATACAGGCTGGCGGTCAGCTCTCTGTGAAGGAGAGGCCAACGACGGTCACAGCGTTCACACACCTTTTGTGTTCGACCACACACACACATGGAATACACTGTACATTAGTTGTATTGTCCCTTTTTTCTACTCACTGTGCACTGTGTTCTTCTTACTTTACACACCACACACCTTGTTACTCCTGGACCGCAATAAGGACTGGAACCATCAGCTGTTCTGACAGCAACAGTAGTCTGTTTTATCGGACTCTAAATTCAAGTGTTTGCCTTGTTTTCATTTTATTTATGTTTTTATTTACCTTGTCTGTGTGCGCCTCCCTCCCCAGGTCTCCTCCCCCAGCTGTGACTCCCAGGGTCTTCAGTCAGAGGAGACCCCACCCTCAGAGCCACAGAGCCCTGTCACTCAAACCGCAGGGAGCGGGGCAGGGGTGGTTGCCACGGCAGCAGGCCGACCCACCTCCTGCCTGACGCCCCTCCCCCTGGTGTCCCGGGTGAAGACGGAGCAGAGCGCCGCTACGCCACAACACACTCCACATCCGCAGCAGGTGAGCCAGGAAATTAGATCTAATGTCATGCACAGTCTATCCGACTCTGGGCTGATCTTCCATTTTCAGGCTCAGCACTAGAAACAAACTGTTCTGTCTCAACTGGTGCAAATGAGTCTTCAGTCTTTTTGGCGATACCCTCTGAATATTTAAAGGTGTGCTCCAGTCACACGATCATCCGGCTGTAAAGTCCCACCCGGCAAACCAATCGTTGGTTTAGAAGACAAAATAAGAGTGACTTGATTCCAGCCAATGAAAACCAAGAGAGCAGTGCGTCTCCTCAAACAACCTGCTGCATACCTGCTTTTCCATTGGAGTTGTCTGACACGGGGTGAACTCATTTGTGTCTGGAATGTTCCAGAACTCCCCGGAGCCCAGTGACTTCTGACTGGTCCACGACTGACCTGTCACGACGTACTGATGATGGCTAATTAAATGGAGAAATGCTACGGCTAACGTTGTATCTGTCCTTTACAGCAGGAGGCCACATCCTACTCTGTGGTTTGCACCCCCGTTGCCAAGCGCCTCTGGGAGGGGGGCAACCGGGGCGAAGGAGGGGGCGGGTCCGGGGGGGGAGGGGGCGGAGGTGGATCCAGGAAGGCCGCCCGCTACTCTTCCTCCTCTGCCTCGTCAAATGGCTGCAACTCCCAGGATGCAACGGGCAGAAACGTCGTTAACCACAGTAACCAGAACAACAACAACAGTAACCATAACAACAGCAGTGCTGGGACGCCGGACGGGGCAAGCCCGGGGGCGTTGAGCATATACACCAGCGACTCGCCCCTCAGTTACCACGACGACGAGGAGGAAGAGGAGGTGACGGATGATAGTGCTGAAGAGCAATACAGACAGATCTGCAACATGTACGCAATGTACAGCATGCTCAATGTGGGCGCCCCAGGTAAGGGGTGTGTGTGTGTGTGTGTGTGTGTGTGTGTGTGTGTGTGTGTGTGTGTGTGTGTGTGTGTGTGTGTGTGTGTGTGTGTGTGTGTGTGTGTGTGTGTGTGTGTGTGTGTGTGTGTGTGTGTGTGTGTGTGTGTGTGTGTGTGTGTGTGTGTGTGTGTGTGTGTGTGTGTGTGTGTGTGTGTGTGTGTGTGTGTGTGTGTGTGAACATTAAAGTACATCTGTAACAGCCGCAGGTGAGAGAGGATGGTCATTAGGTGCCCGTAGAACCTATTTGGACCACTAACATTGTTGAGAAAATTATTTAATTTTAATAATATGTAAATAAATATTTTGATTGGGAAGATCTTGCTCTAGGTGTTAGTGGCAGGTGTTACTGGTGTAGGTGTTAGCAACCTGAGTTAGTGACGAAGGGGCCGTGAGTTGGTGACGAAGGGGCCGTGAGTTGGTGACGAAGGGGATGTTCTTTTGTTTGGGTACACTTTATGAATAGCGGTATTGAAGCCATGCCTGGTATTTGTTATAAGAAGATTCAAGTCAGAACAGAGACCTGAAACTCAACACCGCTTGGATAATCATTCTGGCGTCTTGAAACAACAAAACCATCTTTCTGTTCATGGTATGTGTGTGCGCGCTTGTCATTGGTCTGGTGTGTTTGTCTGGATAAAGAGAAATTAGACTGGAGGAAAGCCAAGCCAGCTCCGTCCACTGAAAACAGTACCCTGGAATGGAGTTTTATTTTCAGCCCAAAAAAATTGTCAGACACCAGAATGCTTTTTGAGAGGTGTTGAGTGGTTCAGTTTCCATCCTGACTTAAACTTTCTTTTTAAACTTTCACCAGTAGTGTAGCAGTTCGAGCATCTGACCAGCAACCGGAAGGTCGTGTGACCAAATCCTTGAACCAGCAATGTGAAACATTTCTCCCTGAGCAAACCAGACGACCCTAACGTCTCTTTGCTGTGAATGTGTTCCGTCGTACTTCCCTGGAGAAACGGGGCTGATGAGTATGCTAATGTAGCTGTATGTATTCATTCGTAACCCCCCCTACTGTCTCCGTCAACCTAGTAACGGGCGAGCGTGTTGAGTCCCTACCGGAGCACCTCACAGCGGAGACCCGGGGAGGACGAGGGGTCAGGGTTCGCCAGGACCTGGCCTCCCTACCTGCCGAACTCATCAACCAGATAGGTACTGATCTACTCCGTTAACGTGACCCTTGCTAACAGGCCGCTCAGAGACCCCCTCCCGCTCAGAGACCCCCTCCCGCTCAGAGACCCCCTCCCGCTCAGAGACCGTCAAGACGACCCCCGTGGAAATCGTTTCCATGCATTTTAAATGGGCCCAAGTGAAAATGGGCCCGTGTGTATTTCGTTCAGTCCGCCACCCCCACCCATAGACCCCCACCCATAGACCTATTGGTCCTGTTCCAGGTAACCGGTGCCACCCGCGGCTGTACGAGGAGGGCGACCCGGCCGAGCGCCTAGAGCTGGTGACCGGTACCAGCGTGTTCATCTCCCGCGCCCAGCTCATGAACTGTCACGTCTCAGCTGGCACGCGCCACAAAGTCTTACTGAGGAGGCTGCTGGCGTCTTTCTTCGACAGGTAGGTGACGGTCACATCTGTGTCCCCCCCCCCCTCCACCCCCACCCCACTCTCATGCCCTGTGTGTACTATATCTTCTCATCCCCTCTCTCGCAGGAGCACCCTGGCAAATAGTTGCGGGACAGGGATCCGATCGTCCACCAATGACCCCAGCCGCAAGCCCCTGGACAGCAGAGTGCTGCACGCCGTTAAGTGTAAGTCGCTGCTCCCCCCTGAGCACTCACGGCTAAAAGGGCCCCACTGACCGGGTGTGTTCACGTAACCGTGACATCAAAGGATTTTGTGTTTTCATTTCTTGTTTTACCAACTGGACTGGTAACCCGCTGCCTATAACCCGCGACCTGGGGAAAAGTAACACGGCGGGTGACGGGGGATGAATGAGCACCGTTGGAAGCTGTGGGTGATTAGGCAGCCATGTCGGTTTGAGGGCCAGATTGACAGTGTTGTCAGGACACCGTGGTTACCACCCTACCGCTGTGATAAGTACAGGACCCCCTCGATTAAGGCCCCATCTGAAAGACGGCTCCCTGTGTGGGGTAGTTTCCCCGTCAGTGCCTTGGGGCCTTGGGATTTGATCTTTAGACCAGAGAAAAGAGCGTTCCCTACTGGCCCTCCAACATACTGATTCATACTTCCATTAAACTTGGTTGTTCATCTCATATTGTAAAAAAAAGCACAGTGGTTGTTTATTCGTATAATGTCGTGTTCAATAAGCCTCATCTTTCGTCCACAGTCATTCTATCATCTATCAGGGCATATGAGGGGGAAGCCACTTTAGATGACTCAAATGTTGCTCGCCAAGCCTTACTTGGCTCTCTTTCTCCGTCTCTCTCTCCCACCTCTCTAGTCTACTGTCAGAACTTTGCTCCCAGCTTCAAGGAGAGTGAGATGAACGCCATCGCGGCTGACATGTGCACCAACGCCCGTCGCGTGGTCCGGAAGTCCTGGATCCCCAAGCTCAAGCTCCTCATGGCCGAGGGCGACGCCTACTCTGCTTTCCTCCAATCGGACGCGGTCAAGATGGAGGCAGATGCCCTGGGGGCGGAGCACGGTTTTGATCCCGCCTCCCTGGCGGAAGCGACGGCGGCCAGTAGTGACGCGGGACCGTCTTCTGGGGAGGGGCTTCAGAGTGTTGTGGGCGGTGATGGCAGCACTCTGTTTTAAAGTGAGTGGGCAGAGTTTGTCTAACCTTTCTGCTTGATCTGATTGGTCTATGATCATTTCCTGGTGTCCTTCTTGGTGACACTTTCTTCTTTTGTTTTTTTTGTTTTGTTTTTAACGGCAACTTTTCAAATCTGATTTTCCTCCCTTGGTCTTTGGCATGTTGTTTATTTTCTCCACCCGCTCCTTCTCTCTCTGTCTCTCTCCCTCTCTCTCTCTCTCTCCTATCCCGTACCCCTGTACAAAGTGTCTCCCCTACTTCTGGGGGAGAGAGAGAGCGGGACGGCGGGTGGGTGGGGCGAGGGAGTGGGAGAAAGCAAGCATGCCAGAGGAGGGGTGGTTGTGTATGATGAAAACGGGATCTGAACATATGCCCCGTTCCCCTAATGCAGAGTATTGTGATGTTCATGTTTTGGTATTTTTTTTCGGGTCTTCAAAGACCTCCCTCCCCTTTCCATATCGCTAAAACACATTCCCTATGAGGGGGGGGGGGTGTCGGGTTTAGGGAGGGGGGGGCGTGTCCTCTGGCCGGTCTAATAACACTGTTTAGATAATGAATGTATGGGTCCAAACCCCTGGACCATGGTCCAGATAACTATGTATCGGACGGGAGATTGTATTCATCAGTTTATATAGACTCTGGAAGTCCCATGGCTGGCTCTTCTATGGTGGGGGTGGGTGAGAGAGGGATTTTATTTTGGGTGGGAGGGGAGTAGGTGTTTGTAAGGGGATAATGGTCGAAAGAAGTGTGTATTCTGTCCTGGTGACTCTTCTGACCCCTTTTTGTATTTGTCTCGGTGCTGGACCTTTGGCTCGGCCAGGACTTCTCATGAAGAGTGCAGATCAGCTATGGGCAGATGTTGAGGAGCTCGCATGTGTGGAATAAGACTTCCTGGCTCTGTGAAGCCTTCACATCTGTCTAGTTAATACTGTCTGAGAGGAGAAAGGGGCTGTTGGAAAGAAGAGCTCACTCAAACCCAAATCATGTCGAATTTTAGAAGGAAACCGACTGAAATAGTTTGTCGTCTTGCACTATGAAACAAGTCTTCTCTCCAAAAGCTAAAAATTCTCTGTTTTCGGCCGCTGACCCAAGCATTGTGTGTGTGTGTGTGGTAGGTCCACTTGTATTTAATTGAGACTGTTGGGGGGGAGGGGGGCCTGGCATATCATTGTAATGTGTTGGTTTGCGTGTGTGTTGACAAGGGCCGTTCATTCTGAGATGTGTGCTGCGGCAGAAGCACCAGACAGGGAGAGAGCTCACACGCTCGGCCGACTCATTAATCCACCACTCTGATCGGGGGGGGGGGGGGGGGGGGGGGGGGGGTGGTGGTGTGTGAGACTCCTTCTTCGTAAATAAAGCCAGTAAACATGTCTGCATCCCAGTGATGTTGAACCCACCTCCACATGGGCCAATAACCAGTTGTCGTTCTGGTCAGAGGGGCATGCTGGTTTGATGTCATAGCAATATAGTCCATGGAATGGGCCAGCAGTCTGCCTGGGATGACCTGACTGTCTGGAACGGGGACAGCCGTTCTATTCCTTTCGTTTCTAGGTTGGTGCCTCCACTACCAGTAGGAAAGAGTTGCCCCCGGAACGCTGATCTGGGGTCAGTATGGCGATTGATTGGGAGTTTGGAAAAAGGGCATTTGTGTGTGTGTGTGTGTGTTTTGGGGAGGGGGGAGTTTAAACACGCTTGTTGGGTCTTGGTCTCTTGTCTGTTTGTACCATTTCACCAACTCCTTGTCACTCGTTGCGCGACAATTCCACAAAGCGGCTGACAAAAAAAAAAAACCCCAGACGGGCTGGCACCCAGGCTAGGTCGGGGAAGCACGGTTTGAAGTGGTCGGCGGCGCCACGGCGGGAGCTGTTGTTAGGATTAGCTGGCTTGGTCTGTTGTGTCACCACAACCTTACTGAGGTGGTCTGCCGAGCGCGCACGTGTGTACGCGCACCGGTTTGGAGGCCAGGGTCAATCGATCGTAACACTTCCCCCGCACTTTGACTGTGAACCTAAACACAGAGTGTAGCAGAGAGGACAAGGGAATCAACCAGAAAACCAGCGTGGATGAAGTGCAGGCCTGGCGTGGTAATGGCCTGGTCCAGCCAACCCACCGAAAGCCAGGGAGATGTTTTGGAGCTGAAGACAACTCTGGTTTTCTAGATGGAGTAGCTGCCGCCAAACTGGCGCACAGTCTGCTTTTACACCTGGTTTTTAAGACCTGTATACGTTGTTTACGTTTTGAGTTTTTTTTTTTTATATATATATATATATACATATCTCGTTTTATTTTTATTTTATATAAATAAATAGTGAATTGTCAAAGAAGAGCCCAGGTATTGAAAGTGTATTGGGCTAGCACTACCAGAGTCCAGTGGACCTGTGCCCGGGGGGGGGGGGGGTTTGGGGGTGACATGTCGTAGGACCCTGGAGGACTCCTGTGACATGGACCGAGAGCAAAAGAAGAGGAAATAGACGACGAGGCACGAGGGAGCAGAACGGGGAAACTTGCACTTTTCGAAGAGAGAAAAAAATTGTAATAAATGCTTTTGTCAAGCGCTGCCTTAAAGGAAAAAAGAGAGAGTGAGTGCCTAGAAGAACATGGAGACAGATCGGAGGACACAGCCCTTCTCCTGGGAGGAGGGGGGCAGGATGCTTGGTTGGTTCTGTGTGCTGGTGTGCCCCCCCCTCCCCCCCACTGCCATATATGGAGTCATGCGTGTTAATGTCTAGCTCTTAGCAGCGACGGCGTTGACACAAAGAGGGTGTGTGTGTCCATTGCGCAGTGCTGTGAGTGAGTCTGCGTCTGGTTGTATGTGCTGCGTGCCTGTGTGTGTGTGTGTGTGTGTGTGTGTGTGTGTGTGTGTGTTTTGGGTTGGAGAGTGACAGTCTCTCCTGACAGTGTGGGTGGTGGTATGTGCAGAGGCGGAGAGGAGAGTGTTTGTTTTTGTCTGACTTCATAGGAGGGAGAGGGGGTGGAGGCCTACACACACACACACACACACACACTCTGCCGCAGAGACACACCCATAACACACACACACAAACACATCTGGGACATCGGACATGCACGACTAACTGACACACACAGCCGAGTCTTCCTGCGCATCTACACGCGCGCCACGCATGCGCGCACACACACACACACACACACACACAAAAACAAACAAACACATCTGGGACATTACAAAGCTGCACTGATTACTGACACTCATTTTAATTCTCTCTGTCTCTCGTGTGTGTGTGTGTGTGGGTGGGTGGTTTGTTTGGGGGAGGGGTGTGTGTGTGTGTGTGTTTGGTGTGGCTACTGTCTAAACAACAGATGGGACTGATGTGGTGTGTGTGTGTGTGTGTGTCCTTCCGTGTGCGATCTTGCGTGACAGTCCATGTGTGTGGATGACAAGGCATGTTGGCTCCTGCATGCAAAGTGTGCGTGCGCACCAAAATCAGTTAGTGCACGCCTCCAACCAACCAACCCTCCATCCACCCCCTGGGGAGATGTGCTTGTGTCCTCTGCACCTTGTACAGATTTAGACAACGAGGGCGAAGACTGATGGAGGACGGTCCTGCATTGCCCCGGCAACGGTCTCTGTCACAATCACGCCGAGGCCTGGCCATTTGGCGTCGATGTACATGTTGATAACATCGCCCTCTGCGAAAAAAACCTACTGACGTGTTTTTAATTGGACAGATCCCTAGACCTGAGCGTGACGAAAGGGAGTTTCTGTTACTAGACACCTTGTAGCTCTACCTCATGCAGACGGGGGAGGGAGCTGGGGTGAGGGGTGAGGGAGCCGGGGTGAGGGTGGGTGAGTGATGCTGTTCTTTTCTTCCCTAGTAGTCCCGCTGGTTCGAGTGTGGCTCAGCGGAAGGCCTCGGTCCTGACAGGATTACCGCGAGGGCCCTCCCTCTTTGTAACCAAGATAAATATTTGCTTGTTTATGCGAGGGGCGGGGGTGCGTGGCCTTGCTCTGTCTCGGGTGTGGAGCTGAAATCTGTCTTAGGCCGCCTCCCAAACGGCACCCTGTTCCTTATTTGAGTATACTTTAGACCAGGGTCGATAGAGCTGTGGTATAAAGTAGTGCACTATTTTAGGGTTAGGGTCGCAACCTAGGACTCCAGACTGGGGTGGGGAAGGGCTGAGTGGAGTGGGAGGAGTCAAGGTGGGCCTAGTTTGAGAAGGGCTGCTCCTCTGGTAGATTAGGGGAGGGCTGCTCCTCTGGTAGATTAGGGGAGGGCTGCTCCTCTGGTAGATTAGGGGAGGGCTGCTCCTATGGTAGATTAGGGGAGGGCTGCTCCTCTGGTAGATTAGGGTAGGGCTGCTCCTCTGGTAGATTAGGGGAGGGCTGCTCCTCTGGTAGATTAGGGGAGGGCTGCTCCTCTGGTAGATTAGGGGAGGGCTCCTTCTATGGTAGATGCTGGTCAATGCATCCTAAGCAGCACCTTATTTCTCTATGGGGAACTACTTTTGAGGCAAGGTCGTAGGGTGTCATTTGGGATGCTGCCAAGTCTGTCAGTTCTCCCTTTTACACTTGACTGAAGGACGGATGGGAGTTTCATTACTTCTGACCGAGTGGGAGGGGACAGGAGGAAGCATGTGGTCTATATACTCACGTAGCTCACCCCTTATGTATGAGGCTGGACGGTGGATCATTGGGCCCGGGGATTCCATTTTGAACGTTCTAGAGACAGTGTTTTAGAAAAGAGCTTTGTAGAGCATTTTATGACGTCGTAGTAGTTTTCTGTTTATACTCACCCATGTTTTCATTTTCGTTCCAACAGATTTAAATGGTGTACTGTAGTGTTTTCTAAGTCCTTAAAATAAAGAGATACTAATAATTCAGACATTAACACGTTTTTAGAACTTTTTGCCAAGTGTCACGTTGTTAGGAGGAAGTGGAACTGTTCAACTGTAAGATAGGTGGAGAGAAAGAACAACATATTTTTTACGATGTTTCTGAATATGACTGAAGTGCTGTAATCCAAGGGGAAAGGACTGGGCATGAGGAAGGACTTACTGTACTGAAACAGTTTTTTTAGGGAGGGGAGAGACTGTTGGTTTATTGTAGACAGATGGCAACAGGGGTAGATGATGGACTGTTGGAGCACTAAAACCTGGTACGTCAGACACTCTAACCGGCTTGTTGTCTAGGGGAATATATGGCTTCAGTTATTGACAATGATCCGATCTGATTGGTCAGAAGACCAATGAGGGGCAAAAGATCCCGAATTGGGCTGCCTATATGTGTAAACGTATCAGTGTGGAATGATCACGTTTTGTGTTATCTAAACACTTCAAATTATCTATTTGTATGTTCTTGTTACATCTTCTTGGAGCAGAAGTTCCTGGAAGTGGTTTTTGGCCCTCTTTACTTCGCTGTACTTGGCTTTAGTGCCAAACGTTCCTGCCAGATGAATGTTGGCTGGTTCCTGATGCTCATAATTTTACTGGCCACCTGGTGGCCAGTGTTGGTACTGAACCTCAGAGGGGGAGGGACTTTCTGCACTGCCTGTTGGTACCATCTTCCTACCATTAGAGGGCAGTGTAATGTTACATCATCAGACAGTTGATGAGCTGCACGTTCGAAAACAGGTATTTCTGTTTTGTGAAAAGAATTCCCAGTGGTGTGTGTGTGTCTGTGTGTGTGTGTGGGTCAGCTGAACCAGCAACCTGCTTGGCGTCAACACACAACTGGTGTGACCAAGATATCAGAACGATTGGTAAGCTGACAGGATAGTGCTTCGACATGCTCCGTCCATCTACTGGCCGTTTTGTGTTCTCTGTGGTCAAAAGACGTTCAAAAGACGTTGAGAATACGTAAATTCTCGTCACTATCTGGTCTGAGGTGGCACCACAAATGAATACGAGGGAAATGGAGAGGGTGAAATAATGTTTAATGAAGCACCTTTGGGTGAGCGCCAGCGGTCCTGTGTAGACATGACCTCTGGCCAGCGCCTCGGCACCTTGTCAAACACTCTCTCTAGTCTCTCTGACGGCCTGTGGACCGGACATTTGGTGGCAGATGAAGGATTCGGGCATAGAAGTGAATCTATAGACCTTAATGGAAACTTGAAATGACAGCATAATGGGTTAGAGGTTCTGAGCCCGTTCTATAGATTCCATTTCTGCGGATCCAGAACCGTTTTGACCAGATGAGACACGGTAGAAAACTGACTGAAACGGGGGGGGGGGTTGGGGTTATTTGAACTTGTCTTTAAACTTGTTTGTGTTGTAATATTATGACACTGTACCAATGAATGCGAGCCAGAATTGGGCCATGGCAATGGGGAGGGGAATAATAAAAAAAAAAAAAGATATGTTCGAGGGTTTGTTTTTTCTAGTTTTATTTCCAGTTTGTTTTTTGTATAATTATTCCTTTTTTATTTTTGTATTTGGTGTTGTGGATGTAACCACCAGGCCCCGCCCCAGGTGGGTTCTTGAGGGGTTGGTGACCAACGAACGAACCAGTAGGGCCCAGTGTTCCCCCTGGTCAGGTCACATGATCAGGGAACGCTCTGTGTCCTAATGACGAGACTGTACTTCCCTTCCATGCAGGGGGGGTGGTGGGGGGGGGCTAGAACTGACAAGTGTAGGTACACTACCGCAGAAGAAGAATGAGTGACATCATTCTATTCCTAAAGTAGGAAACACCCCCAACTGGCCCCCTCTGCTTTGTAGGATCTACCTTTAGCCGCAGGTCAGAGATCAGGTGAAACCATTCACCAATCCTGACCTTAAACATTAAGGCCGGGGGAACCAGGTCCAGTTCAGATCAGTGGCTGGAGCCGAGGAAACCTCTGCCTTCTAGGCTTGCCGATCCTTGTATGTTTCCTTAAAGTGTGAATCAGACCTGGGTTCAAATCCTATTCCAAATCTTTTCATTACACTCAGCGTTCAGTATGGTCTGTTGGACGTTTCCAGGGGCTGGGGTTTTGCGGCCAGAGTGTGCAGTGGCCCCATTAAGCCCGACGGGCTTAATCGAACACAGGCAACGCCGTCTTTGAATGGATTTGGAATGGTCTTCAAACCCGGGTCTTGTTCCAATCTGTGCATTTCTCTGCAACCGCTTACTGACAGCAACTCATAGACTTCTATTCCAGAGAACGTTTGCTATTATTACCGCTTTTTACGATCTTACGACCCCGACGCACCAGGGACACACGCGCAACCATGGGTGCTTACTGAAAGTGCCCCATTTTCTGTGCTTTAGTGCACAGCTCCAGTTTACCTCCCTACGCTATTAGCCATAGTCTCAGACCGTTCCTGACCTCATGATCACCTGGGCTGCATTCATTACGGCCTGGAATGGAACAGAACAAGTGCAGACTACCTGAACAAATTTGAGTTGTTTTATTATCATTATTATGTTTTATGACGTTTTTTTTGTCGTGAAACGTTCTCCGACGGCTAGCGCTAATGAATACAACCCAGGAGATACTTGGCTGATGTGGCCATTCGCTACACACGCAGTACAGTTACTTCAGGTACAGACAGTGACGACCGCCGTCGACACGGAACGAATAAAGCCCGGCCTGCAGCGGGGAAAGTTGATTACGTCTCGGACAGGATCAACGGTTTCTGCTGATATGGAGGGAGTCGAAAATGGTTCCGTTGTTTGCTGCGGAGCGGTTAAAGTCTTTGGGAATGTCCTTACCTCAGTTACATAAATGGAGAGGGAGACTTACTATCACTATAGCAACCAAGAATGACTTCTATCTCTCCTTTTTTGGGGTTTTCTGTCTCTGGTGTCGTCGAGTCGTTTCTTTTTCCCCCCACAACTATAAATATATAAATATATTAAACTGTACATTCTTACATAGAAGCACTATTGAAGTTTTGTTAGTTGTGCACATGCAGCATGATGTTATACTATGATGACTAATAACCCAGACGAGAAAATGTAGAAAATAAATACAGCTTTTTTTCAGGGGTGGGGGATATAAAATACTTACAACCCAACGCAGTAGCTTCAGATACTACTGATTACGTCAAAAATGACGCACCCGCTGACCCCGTTCCGTACTGTGTTATCCCTTCCCCCTGACCTTTGACCCCACCCATGTACATGCCAGTGTTTCTTCCAAGTGCCAATAACTTTGTGAAATCCTAACTGTGACCCAGTAATAAAGATAATTGCACATTAACTACTGTAAAGAAAAAGATTTTAAAAAGAAAACGAACAAAAAAAAAAAATCTGAGTATCTTAATAAAAAGGTTTGTAACAAATACATTTTGGCTACCGAGCGTCTTTTCATTCTGCGTGGTCTGTGATTTACTGTTGGTTGAGTTGGCACGACCTGTTCCGTTTTTTTCCTGTATGTTGTACTAGCTGTGTTCAAAAGGTGCGTGCGTGCATGTTTGGAAATATCGTGACGGTGTATGTGTGTCACAGCCTAAGCATCCTGTTGATTGGTTCTGTATGAATGACTCATCCGTTCACGCACACACATCCCTGTGCCACTGTCCACAGGGCAGCCGTTTATGGCGTGGAAAGTGTTATGGAACATTTTAGTGTATTACACACTGGTGCTGGGAATACGACAATGGTTGGATGGCTTGTTTACTTTTGCTCGTGTGTAGACTATTTTGAGTGAAACAAGCTCCACCCCCTGTAGCCAACTCTTACCACCATCTGCCACTTGATATATAGCGAATGCCCTTTACATGTACAAACACGTTTTAGGAATGGCTCCCAAGTGTTCCCTAAACAGACTGGGGCCTGGTCTCATTCCACACCAGCAGCTTCACACTAACTCCTGTTTTCACCAGTGACCGATCTTCTCACAGCGGATCTTTGGTAGGGAGTCCGACTGTTCAAAAAGACCAATGCAGGAAGTGTGTCCTTCAGGAGGTGAACTGCCAGAGGGTCTTATGGGATTTAATCCGGTCCAAGGTTACTCCTCAACTACAGCACCTCCCTATCAACAATGGAAAAGTACCCTCCTTAAAAGAAAATTTCACAGTCAGACACTTTTAAAAGCAAATATATATATAGATTTAATAAAGAACCAAGTTTCCATTTTAAACTAGAAACTTAAGTAAAATACAACACATTGATTTATTATATACAGTTTCAGTATACATTTACAAAAAAAGAGTGGAGCGTCTTCTTAGCATCTGAAGCGGTGTTGAGCGGACTGACAATGTGACAGCACAAAGTTTGTTTTTTTAAATGGCCCCCAGCCAATCTCAGTGACCCCATAACCTCTCCTGTCAAGAGGAGACACCAACACGGTGTGTGCCAGGTGTTGGTTCTAGGGATGGTTCTATTGGTGTTCTTTAGGAGACCAATAGAACTTATGAAGAATGCATGGGGTGAATGGTGAACCTAAACCAGGTGCCATCGGGTCAATAAAAAAAAAAGATTTCAGTAATTTCAACTGCAGCTTGTAATAGAAAAAAGGGTATGAAAACAAAATATACAGTAAAAAGAAGAAAAAAAACATGGACAAATTAACAGGAATTTATTAATTCTGCCAAACAAACTTCTCTTGGACAAAGGTTGGTTTATCCCCATTTCGTTGTTGACATTTTGTTTGGCAGAATAAACACACCGCAGGTTTGCAATGTAAGCAAACACCGGAGCAAGGCAGCCATTTTGTCCGACATGTTATTTACTCCACACAATCTCCATACGTGGCAGCGAGCGACTAAACGCACCAATCATTTTCATACCAAGAGAAACACTCATCGCTGACACTGGTGAAATCAACTTCCTCTTACAGCCTAATAAGGGCCTGTTCAAAACCTTCTAATGCAATCGTACTGGTAATAAATCACTGCCATGGCAGTGTTGAATAGGTAAAAGCAAAGTACTTTCCACCAACCAGGTCTGGTTAGATCACAGCCATTTCCTCACGGAAGGAAGACAAAGACGCACCGTGAAGGTTTTGAACTGTAGAAGTCAACCAACCCTGAGTGTTCCTTATAAAGCTTTTGTAACGCAAGGGCGTTTGGAGAACATGATATGGAGGAAATCCAGCAGTGAGGTTTCCACATGGGAGTGACATCTTTTCCAAACAGAACACAGGCAACAAAAAAGGGAACAGCATCGGAGTGGCTATCGGTACTTGGCAGTCAGCCAACCATTAACTATCAGATTAAATCAACGGTACCAGCCAGACCACGGGGGCACTTTTGACCAAACGACAACAGGCAGCACCATCACCTCCCTCACAGAGAGGCGTGGGTCTTGTCTTGAGGCACAAGCACAGGGAAAATGCAATGGCCAAATACCTCTACATCCAACAATGTAAAGCTTGTGAGCAGGAAGTAGAAAAGAAAATAAAAGCATTACATTTCATATTTATTTACACAATATTGTCTGTGATGTGAGATTGGCAACTGACATTGTGCATTTACATGGACATGAACATGGATGTCCACAAGGGGGCAACGTAGCCCCAGGTAATCTATTGTGCTGCTACTTCCTGCCCAGCAACATAGAACTCTGACTGTTGCTATGGCAAAGCGATCTCAATAGGCTAGCCGTTTCTGCTGAACACAGAGCAGATACCTCCCATCTAGCCATAACCATTAGGGCTAATCACATAGAAACTGACCTTAAATCAGTGTTTACGGGTAACTACTACCTCCTATGGTAATCTAATGGTATGGACAATCTGGCTAAAAGGTAGAATTTCTCCATTATCACTGATTTACAATCTGATTCTCACATGGTAAAAGAAAAGATAACCGTGGGGTGAAAGACACCAAGCTCAGATCTGTGTCTAGACCGCTGTAACTTACTCCTACTCTGTAGGAAGAGGCTGTCTTAATTATAGGCACACCTCCTGCAAAGAGGCCCATATCCCATTATCTCATAGACATATAAAAAATAGTTAAGGCAACTCTTACACCCCCACCATCGCTCCCACGTCCCGAACGCTTCAAGGTCTGTACCGTAATTCACGCATTAAAATCATAAAATGTACGTCCGAACTTCGCCTGACCACGTAAAACAATGCAACGTTTATGACCCTCCTCTGTCAGGGGCCACGAGGGGAGACATGAGCAGGAGCATGCCGACATGAGGAGAGAAAAAGAAATTAGAGTGGTGGCGGTGGGGGGGGGGGGGGGGGGGTCAAGTAATGACTAACAGATTTTTCAGAGGCTGAATATTCCCCTTTGCCATGAGGATGAGGGTCACTCTTTCTCCCTCGTCATCCCAGGGAGGGAGTGGGGGAAGGGGTTAGGAGGAGAGGTCAGAGGGCGAAGAACAGGATGAGGACCACGATCATGATCACCACCAGCCCTCCGATGGCACACCACTGTCTCCGACCTGACCGGGAACCAAACACACGGGTCAAAATCACGACGGAAAGCCACAGAGAGAGAACTTGTGTGTGTGTGTGTGTGTGTGTGTGTCATGAGAAGGAGTCATATTTTTGTGTTTGTGTGAGAGGCTGCAGTAAACGGACAGAGCTGCTGGTGTGTGGACAGTATGTATCCGCTCATAGACTAGAACGTATTGATCTCTTCCTGACGCCATGGTACCTTGTGTTTTTGACCATATTCACGCTACTAAACGTCGTCTTACATTCCCTAAACCTCTGGTCGTCTCTGTAAATGAGAATTGGTTCCCTGTCGACGTAGCTTCAGTAAAGGTGAAATAACATTTTGCAGATAGTTGAGTGTGTGTGTGCTTGTTTTTATATCCTTGTGGGGACAAAATGTCCCCATTAGTATAGTAAAACATGCCCCGTGGGGCCATTTTTTAGGGCCTCATGAGGCAAAAGTAAATTTCCAGTTCAGGTTTAGGGTCAAACTTACAATTAATTTTAGAGTTAGAATTGGGGGTTCTTTAAGGTCCAGGTATTGTTGGTTAAGGTTATGCATTAGATCTAGGTAAAGTTTAGGCATAAATGTTACTTTATTGAGGTTACGGTTAGGGTTAGATTAGGGTTAAGATTAGGGCAAGGGAGCATGCAATTTAGTTTTTCAGGTTCCCATGAGGATATAAAAACAAACGTGTGTATGTGTGTGTGAGGGTGTGTTTGCTTACTGCTGGTCATGTGGGAAACTTTCTCCATCTTCTTGAGGACAGAGTCCATCCTAGAACTGGTCTGGTCCATTTCCTCTCCAAACTCCCCCAACATACTGGAACATACAGGGCAATGCTGAAGTCAGACAGACACTTATCAACCACAAGTAATATTCTCACACAAAATTGTGTCATTTCCTGTTTTACTTCTTGGGGGAATGCCAGTGACAATTGTGAATAGCAGAGGAAGCCTAGTCTCCTCCCTCAGAAAAGGAAACTGGCAAAACAGTTCCCTTCCGCTAATTTCACCCACGGTCAAAGGGGTATTTTAATGATTTCTTACCATAAATATATTTATAAACAGTTTGAGCTGCTGGAGATCTGTGTTCTACTACTCACACTGCCTGGTCGTCTAGTTCATCCCCGATGCGTCCAGACATGTCTTTCAGGACTCTAATGCTTCCTGTCACCAGCTCCAAATGGTCATCCTGATCCTGCATTATTAACTGTAGAAAGACAAACATCAACATCACTACCATTATCATGTTACTTGTCCAGCATTATCAACTGCAAAAAGACAACCAACAACATCACTAGCATTATCATGTTACTGGTCCTGCATTATCAACTGTAGGGGGATAACCTTCATCAACATCACTACCATTATCATGTTACTGGTCCAGCACTATGAACTGAAGGGATAACCTTAATTAATGTTGTCAGTATTACCACTTTCATTATACTCACCCTGGTCCTGCATTATGAATGATAAAGACAGAAGCTATCATCATCATCATCATCATCACCCTAAGAGAAGCTTGGGGGTCTCCTCCGTCCCGCCTACCTGCTGCTGTTCCTGTTGCTCCTGGATGTACCTGGAGTTAGCTGACACTAGGTGAGGCTCTAGGCCATCAGACTTGTCCTGCACAGTCACCCCCATCAGAGCCTGAAACACACAGAAACACACAGAGCTCATACACTGGGTGGTTCATATCCTGAAACCTCATTGGCTGAAAGCTGTGGTATGTGACACATTATACCACAGGTACAACATCACACAATAGCAATAAGGCATTTAAGGGGTTACGGTATACCAGAGAATAAATTGACAGTATGTCATGGTATATTAGCTATGTACTACAACCCCTCATACCTTATGTTTAAGTATACCCCATAAAACAGTTTATAGCACCATTGACAGTTTAAGAACATGTCATTAATCAGACAGACTTTTCTTAGGACCTTTCTCAAGAACACTTTTAAGAAAAAACCAGAGTGAGCAAATTTTCGAAATATAGCAGCCCAAAGTATCTACACTAATTTAACTTAAAACCAATCACATAAAATAAATCCAAATTGGATCTTTTTCAGAGCTCTGGTCTGATTTAAAAATAATGCATCCCCAGAAGGCCAGACTTACCTGCCTATTCCTCTTCTCAGACAGAGCCACCACAGAGGGACTGGACAGCTGCTCCTTCATCTCCTATCACACAGCACCCAACCAAAAAAACAGGGTTATTACTATTTTAATAATTTATTTTAACCTCTCTGGCCAGGTTACATCCACCCCCCCCCCCGACCCCCACACCTCCCTCACCCACCCACCCACCCATCCTGACACTCACCCATCCCCACCCACCCACACATACATACCCACACCCACCCACCTGTACAGACTGTCGTGTTCGCTCCACAAAGTCTCTCCTCTCCTGCAGCTCATTCTCTCCCAGACGGAACTTCCCCGGGTTGGACTCGACGATGCCTGGGACAGTTAAGGCGTCTACATAGACCTACATACAGCTACATAGACCTACATACAGCTACATAGACCTACATACAGCTACAGAGACCTACATACAGCTACATAGACCTACGCTACGGACAGACCATATCACTCACTACCCCCACCACCACCACCACCTCAGTCTGTCACACTCTTTCTGCGTGTGCGTGGTTGTTTTAAGCACCATCTCTCCTGAAATGAAGAACATTCCCAAATCTCTACCCCCCCACTCTCTTCGGTGGCCTCAGATCTTGATTCGCAGACCTCATCCGCAGGCCTCTTGCATTCCTTCTCTTTCATGTGTGGCCCCCACTAGTCTAAACCTCACCTTCCCTCCTCTCTGAGCCCAGGCTATGTCCTGGCTCTTTCTGGCACTTCCATGCCACTTTTCTCTCCAGCTGGTGTATTTGTGTGTTAATGGATACTGATGGTTTCACTAAGGTCCTCCAAATCCCAGTCAATGGCTCGGAGACAGTTCCTCAGCTCATTGGTGCTCCAGTCCAACTCATCTTTGCTTACCTGTACATTACACACAGGTTAGACACACAACACAACAAAACACACTATGAACAAGACCTTTTCCGCGTTTCTGATACAGAATGCATACTGATTAAAGAAGTAAACATTTGGAGTCTACAGAAATAATTTAGTGATGACTTCACTGGTATAGATTACGTAGATAGCACTTAGCTGGCTAAATCTAGCCTGACACATGACATCACAGCCCATAGCCTGACACATGACATCACAGCCCATAGCCTGACACATGACATCACAGCCCATAGCCTGACACATGACATCACAGCCCATAGCCTGTATGAGTGTTTTCACCTGACTGCCCTCCTGCAGCAACTCCTCCCAGCGTTCGTACAGGCTTCTGGCACGAGACAGAGCCTTCTGGACCTCCCTGGGACAACAAATCACACACAGGTTATATACACATGAAAGCAATGCCTTTCTCTCCCTGCATATCACTGACACACAGACGTGTTGTAGAGAGGCTGGGAAACACATCCAGTCAACACTCTAACACGGCCTACATAGAACAGACACATCCAGTCAACACTAACACGGCCTACATAGAACAGACACATCCAGTCAACACTCTAACACAGCCTACATAGAACAGACACATCCAGTCAACACTCTAACACAGCCTACATAGAACAGACACATCCAGTCAACACTCTAACACAGCCTACATAGAACAGACACATCCAGTCAACACTCTAACACAGCCTACATAGAACAGACACATCCAGTCAACACTCTAACACAGCCTACATAGAACAGACACATCCAGTCAACACTCTAACACAGCCTACATAGAACAGACACATCCAGTCAACACTCTAACACGGCCTACATAGAACAGACACATCCAGTCAACACTCTAACACAGCCTACATAGAACAGACACATCCAGTCAACACTCTAACACAGCCTACATAGAACAGACACATCCAGTCAACACTAACACGGCCTACATAGAACAGACACATCCAGTCAACACTCTAACACAGCCTACATAGAACAGACACATCCAGTCAACACTAACACGGCCTACATAGAACAGACACATCCAGTCAACACTCTAACACAGCCTACATAGAACAGACACATCCAGTCAACACTCTAACACAGCCTACATAGAACAGACACATCCAGTCAACACTCTAACACAGCCTACATAGAACAGACACATCCAGTCAACACTAACACAGCCTACATAGAACAGACACATCCAGTCAACACTCTAACACAGCCTACATAGAACAGACACATCCAGTCAACACTAACACGGCCTACTTAAAACACATCTAGTCAACTATCAAATATACTGTCTCAATAAGACATCAACACTTTAACAGTCACTCTTGCACACACTCTCTAACATGCGCGCACACTAACATAAACACACACTATTCTCTATCACAAACACTCTCTCTTAAACAAACACACACACACACACACACACACTCCCCCTCTCTAACACACACACACACACACACACACACACACACTCTCTCTCCCTCTCTCTATAACACACACACACACACACACTCTCTCTCTCTCCCCCTCTCTATAACATACACACAAACACACACGCTCTCTCTCCCCCCACTCTAACACACAGACATACACTCTCTAACATGCACGCTCTCTCTCTCTAACATGCACACCCTCTAACACGCACGCACACACTCTCGCTCTCTAACGCGCACACACTCTCGCTCTCTAACGCCCACACACTCGCTCTCTAATGCGCACACACTCGCTCTCTCTAACACACACCCACTCACTCACTCACTCACAATTTTGCTCTAACACTTACACACACTCACTCTAATCTTGAACAAACAAAGACGCACGTGCCTTTCATCACGTTAGATAGTTCAATCTGGCTAGCTAAAACAAGTATGTACTCGTTTGCATAGAGAAATAGCTAACGCCCTGACTTGACCCAAACAGGTCCGAGTGGACACTTCGCACATCAATGTCAACTTCACAACACTCCGTAAACTGCACCATTGCAAAAGCCTAAAACTGGCAACCCAACTTTCAAGGAATCGTTCTTGACACATACACTACATTTCAGTGGCACCCCCAGTGGAAAGTCGGGACCAAAAATATAACTAGCAACCAGTACGTTGACTTCGATTCTAGCTTAGCATAGTCAGAACATAGCTAGCTGGTCGGCTAAAAAAAACAAGCACATTTGCTTGTGACCATAAGTGGGCACAGCTTTGTTAGTAAATGTAATCTAGATTCAACAGTTAGTTGACAGTTTATTTAGACTCGCTTTCTTACCCCTTGACTACGAAGAACGGGTCTTCGAGCGACATGTTGGCTCCTTCAGCCCAGAGCTGGCGCATGCGTACTAGCGGCCAGGAGCAGTGGGAGAGTCCATAGCTACGTCGATTGCACTGGGTCAAAGTTGAATTTAGGGCTGTAGAGATTTCTCTTTAATTAAACACAGGGAAGCAAATGCATTCTATAGATTCATTCAGAATATTATCGAAGACAATAACAGCATTCTTGAATTAGGCTACTGGTCCATAACCCAGGCTTCCCATTATATGTAGGTTATTTAGCAGATGCAATTACGCAGAAATACTTTTTTTTATACTGATCTGTAGTGGGAGTCGAAAACATATCCTTAGAGTTAGAGTTGTAACCACCATATCTACTAATTGAACTGGGGATGTGACCCATTCCAGTGATTTGCCAACCAATACATTTGATTGGAAGAAGCCACAGGCATGGTTTATTTTTTGTACACACTTATCATATAAAATAAACCAATGCATTACTAGGAAACACATTACGTGAGTTAATTAAATGTTAAACTCAAGTCAAGTGTGTTTGGGGGACTAAGTGTCACTGTAAAAATTGCCAGCTGACACAAGTGTGTATGAGCTGATGCGTCTCGCGAAGCCATGTCTAGAGTCCAAGAGGCCTTTCAGACATTTCACATTTCACTTTCCAGCCAAAGTGCTTTACTGACATGGGAGACATTTGTTTACATTGCCAAAGCCAGTGTAAACATTACAAAAAGTGGTAGTTCAGACTATTACAGTGTGATAACTCCCCTTGGACTGCTGTTCTGTTACAACATGAAATCATGACGTAACACAATAAAATGTTGATAGCGAGGAACAAGTTTAAACCCCTGGACGCCAAGTAGAGTCCACTGAGATTATAAACACAGACACATGTTTTTCTGTCAGTATATGCAGTGTACACAAATGCAGCCCCATATTTGGCATTTGCTAGCCTAAATACTGTTGATCTGAAGAGTTTAGATTGTTGTTGTGTTTCTCAAACTGTAACTGAGAATCAATTTCCATTTTAAATAAGGATTTTGTTATACACTCTAAAAAGAAATGGTTCAAGGGGTTCTTTAGATTGAAACTGTGAGGGAACCCTTTATTTTTTCTTCCAAAAAGCCATTTTAAATGGAACAGTTTGAAAATCATTTTTCGGGTAGATTTTTGAATGGGTAGTTGTTCATATGTTCCTTTTAGTAAAAAGTAAAAATAGTCATATATAACACCCTTTGACATTTTTCCTTGATTAACTCAGGGTTCGCCCACAGTTTCAAATAACTTTTTCTTTTTAGAATGTATTGTCTGGGATTGGCTTAATATAATAAGGTCCTTGAATGTAAAGTCATTTCAATCTTGCCTAGCCTCTCGTGCCCTGATCCTCCTTTTTCCTCTTTGCCCTGTCCATTCTTTATTCTCTTCCTCTCCCACACCCCTTCCCTCCTTCCCCCCTCCCTCCCTTCCTGTCTCCCACCTGTTTTCTCCCTTCCGCCTTCTCTTCCTCTTCATACCCTGTGAAAATTCACAGTCCTCCAATGTGTCACTCTCTCTCTCACACACACACACGAACACACCCATGTTCTGGAGACCGATTGCTCAGGTTTCCAGGTCTCCATGGGGACATTTGGACCAAACGAAGACGTGAATTCACACACTCAATATTGAATACATGAGAGCAGCCAGATAATATGAACGCGTGGAAAAAATCGTTGCCTTAACTGGCCGGAATGCAGCGGATGAATGATAAAGGTCTTCGTCGCAAATCCACTAGATAGCAGTGAATAGGGTACTTGCTATTAGCCTAGACGTCTCTCTCTCTCTCTCTCTCTATATATATATATATATATATATATATTCGGTCTCGTGGGCAGTAGCATATCGCTGTATCCAAATCCAAAATAGAAATCCTCCGCTGACATGATTCCTGACTCATTCAATGGAAGATCAATATGTTTTGCGGAATCAGTAATAACCACACACTAGGTGCGTTATTGCACACACCACATAGCGAACTATTTCAGTGAAATTTGCGTGGTCACTCCGTATAACCATCAGAGGTGGGGAAACCTGATGCAAAATACCAAAGAACAAAAAGGTATGACTAGTGACATTCAGCCCACATACTGCTTTCAAATCAGAAATAGAAGATATTTATCAAAATGACAGCGGTCAGACAGTCCAGAGACTGTTTTTTCTCAAGTTATGTACCAGGACCCCTCCCCTCAAGAATAGGAATAAACTCATATAAATATAACGAATAGAACATAGGTCCCAAATCAATTAGCCTATTCGTGCGTCCTATTCATGCCATTTACATTAACTGAATCATCCTAACCTATCTGAAATGCGAAATAGAGGTAGAACACTTTTGAACAACCGAACCCTGTAGATAACACACCTAGCCTATTTATAGACGTTTGACCTCTTATCGAAGCCTGAGCAAGGACTGACAGCTGCCGCTTGACCTCTATCGTGCAGCTTCCTAGTAACCAAATGACGCCAAAGGTAGTTTGGCGCTGAAGCTTCCTTGCTGTTGGACCGGTGACAATTCCATATTTGGAAGCTGTGCGATGACGAAACAGCTGAGATGTTGCCGCGGTGTTAATGCTGATGAACGCTGGGGCTAGATGGGGGAAGTGCCGCTATTCTCTGCGGCTGCGCGTTCACGTCATGGCTTTTCCACTGTGCGCCCCCGGGGAACTCACAATCGGGGCGGATGTGCCTTATATGGATGTTTGAGGTTGGTGCTAAGGAAAAAAATTGAAAGGGAGAGAAAGAGAGAGAGGAAGACAGTGGAAGAGGAAGAGGAAAAAAAAAAAAACAGAAACTCCCTGGAAACAACTTAGATACCACCCACAGATTCCTGAGAATTGCTGATTATAGTGTAACTGAACCTTGTTGCACAGTGTGATTCAAATAAAAAAAAAAACTCAACACAGTTATCTAAAAGCGAACACAAACATTTTGGGGGAATACTATAACCTAGCAGACATAGGCCTATGAGTTATTGTTTTTGTTTCTGTATGACCAGTATTTGTTATCAAATTTGCTGTGTGGAAATTTGATTATCACTTTTATTCTATTCTATTTTATTCTGATATTCACATTATGATGTCAGCTTCAAATCAGTTAGGCCTAACTTCAAGAACATGTTATTATTATGCTAATATAGATGAACATATACATGTTCGGCATTATATTTTCAGTTGTTTATAAATTCCAAACTGCCTATTATTTCCAACAAGATTGTCTATAATTTTGTTTTACAATACATGCAGGCTAGAATATTATTTTATTGTGTTTACGGATAGGTAGACACTACACTCAAAAAAAGGTTATATTTGGAACTTAAAGGGGTTCACCTGTCCCCAAACGGAAACCCTTCAAAGCACTTTTTTCCCCCTAGACCCCTTTCCACCGAAGATTATACATGATGGAACCCCAGTGTTCTACACTGAACAAATGTGACTTTCCTGGAATCTCCAACAGAATTGGTGTCGACAGATCTTTGCGTTTCCTACAATACAGGTACAACAGGTTATTACAATAGGAAGCAGCCTTGGTTACATGCGTGGAGCAGTAAAGTAGTGACATATGTTGTAGCTCTAGCAGTTCTGGGCGGGGCGTCTTTGGTCTGTCACCATGGAGGAATGAAGCGGTTCAAACCTCGTTACGTCAGAGTGGAAATATAACAACGCCCTGTTACTCACGAGCTCTCATTACCGTGTTGTACAGCTGGTGAAAGTAGTAAGCTGACCTCGAGAAGAATTCAACACACGAACTGAAACTACTACAGAAGCACTTGTAGATGAACTACTATCTCAGGAAAAGTATCTTGTAACCTGTAAGTTCGTAACTCCAAGTGCCAACTGTCAACAGAACCGTGCGCTTTTTACGCATAGTCTAATAGCCTAACCAAGAAGTATGGACGTGAGCGCCGAAGCAAAGAGAATAATGGCCGTGTCCATAAGCAAGCTGTACGCTTCCCGAACCCAGCGAGGAGGTATGAGGCTACACCGGTGCCTTTTGCTCTCCGTGGTCATGCGTTCCGCCCGGGACCTGTACCACTCTGCCTGCCTGGCCAAGGAGAGGGAGGAATTGGGAACCGCACAACCAGTCCCGGTAACGGCTACAGAGGAAAAGGGGGAGGCGATGGATACAACTACCAGCGGAGACCAAGTCGATATGTCTCGGGTCGAGACAGAACCCGAGCCGTCCCTGACCCCAACGTTAACTGAGGAGATTCAAACATCCAGTGACCCTGAATCCACTCAGGGCCCACCAAAACCCGCGAAGATTAGTGGAAAGAACACGGTGGAGGATAAAGAGAACCGCAGTCCTGTGAGCCCCGACAGGCATTCCAGGAAACGCCGGGGAAAGGCGTCCGTGGCACCAGACTTTCTCCCTAGCAAGAGGGCCAGACTCTCATTGGAGCTGGGGGAGGAGAGGGCGATCAGAACCGGTCAAAGGAACTGTTGCCGCTCCGGGGACTCTCTTATTACCATGTCACTAAACTCAAACCGGGCCATCGCAGCGTTCTGAACTGAAAAGAAACGGCTCCAAATTGAGATCTGTTGATGAAACCTTTAAACCCCTGGTAAAAACACCGGACGGGTCAGGAGGAAGCTGACTTACATCGGCAAGCCCGGAACAATGGGATTACCGGGGCCAGGTTACGACGTCTCTCGCCTCGCGGCCAAACGGTTACAAGCTAGAACTGGGTCTCAGCCGGTGCTCGACGAGAACAACAGGGCGTAGAGAGAGAAAAAATATCAAACAGAAAGAGCGATAGGAAGATAACAACGCCCAAACTAGATCTAGACCTTCAGACTCGAACAGAGCTGAGTGACTTTCGGAAAGTTTGAGGAAGTGGTAAAACTCATGAGACAAAAAGTGTTTCTGTGGTGAGTAAGGAAAAAGTTCCAATGCTGACGCATACTTTCGGAGGGGTGACTCATGAAGCACGAGACTGATAACACATGTTAAGTTGTATTTGTAACTGTCAGCCACTGGGAAATAACCTACTCTGCTGGTTTAAACTACAAAAACAATGGGTGAATTTGCCTTGATGTACACATGAATGACATTTTGCCAGAGAGTCTGCTGATTATCCTAAGTACTGTTGTTATGGTTTAGGGAACTGGTGAACATTTTAGGCTACTGTGGCCTAGTGAAATGGTGCTCAACATTAAGAGGCATTGTGTCCAAGTGTCACATTGTCAAATGGCATTTAAATAATTATAATTTAAAAAAATTAAGTGTGAACAGTCTGAAATGTACTGCACAGACAATGCAACTCATATGTGAAATGATATAAGCCATTTATTTAAAATAAACTTTAATAAGAGATTGTTATTTTTATACTCTTCGGTTTTAAACTGTCAGATATGTAATAAACATTCTGAAATGTTTTCAATTGTTGATTTGATTTTCTATTCACCTCTCACTTAACAGTAAAAGCTGGTGAACAGCCATGTGCCACTTATCTAGGGCAAATAGATTTGTATGATCAATAAAACAAACACACACAAGTACACACAAGTATTTCCAGGGTCACATTAGGCAATACTCCCCAGGGGTCAAAGTGTTGTAACAAAATTCGAAGCATCTGCCAGGCACAACTAGAATTGTGTCACAATTCAGACAAATACCTCAATGATTCATGCTGAAATTCAGGTGAAAACACACACACACAGTAATATCTGTTGTATTGGGACATACTTCTGATTCAGTTCCTCTTACAATCACCAAATTAGTCATTAAAAGAATAGCTGGGCCCTGTTTGTAGAAGTGATCTACCTACAGTAGACGTCTCTTACGAGACAGGATTACCTGGAGTCAACTGTGAATACTTGGGTGCCAGCGCAACGCAACATACCTGACCAACATACCAGCTGTCTCCATGGAGACAACCATTCAACACAGCTCTGGATGTGCTCGGCAGCTCTGCCAGCATGTGTCAATCAACCACTACGGCTTACGGTGTGATTTTATTCCCCATCCGAGCCTGTACTATAAACCATGTAGACTCCTCATATTCAACTCGGACGCCAGGTCTCCTGCTTTGTTTTATTATCCCCCTCTAGCCTTTGGACTGATTTAGACCCGGGCCACATAATGGAGGTAATGATCAGGTGGGACAGAGAACCAGCAGGCTCCGGGCCTGGTAAGGTAAGAGTTGACAAGCCCTGGTCTAGGGAAGGTGCACTTCAGTGTCCCGTGATGTCGTTTTATTACTTACACCAGGCAGGGTTTCTTAAATCTTTTCATCCTGAGACCCAGGAGAAAACAAAACATCCTCCCTTGACCCCAAATCCTGTCCACGGATTGTTGTCATTTTTAACCCACCTCGTACATGGGCGTGCTTTGGGTGCAGAGCTATAGCTTTAGAAACCCTGATGTTGGGGCATCTATCTCCCTGCCAGGCAGCCAGTCAAGGGCTATATTAAGATCTGCACTGGCTGGTCATCACTGTGAGAAGGGGGTGGGGGGGTGGGGGTTGCGTCAGTGCAGGGTGTGCATTGTTACTGCGACGGACGTGCTTTCCCTGTCACGAATAATATAGAAAGACTATGAAGGCAGCAGTGGTGCATTAGGTAGTGTTGTGTTTAGCGTGTTGGTGTTTAGCGGGTGCAACGAGTCCTTCGTAAGTCACAATTTCCAGCCTTGTGACGCAGTCTTTGTGTCAGGTTAGCCGTGAGAGGGAAGACTCCGGGGCTGAATTCAGTCAAACCCACGTCGCTGCGTTTGCGCAGGTCTTTTTGCAGTGGTCAAATGAACTCACGGAGGGGTCCTGGGTACAACTCCGGTCTTTCGACGAATCCCGGTCAGGTCGTTACAACAGACAGATTAATGATGTGTCTGACAGATTAAAGACAGATTAAACTAGGGAAATGGGTCTGCCCGTGTGAATACAGACTCAGGGCGTGGCGTGTGTCGTAACAATAACAACGCATCTTCTGTGCACTGGGGCGAATGTGTGTTCAGTTATGTGACAGACTGACAAAGAATGTGTTTATGTGATTAAGCGTGAGTGCGTATGCATCCTAACGCCGTGTACGGTGACCAAGTCTGTAGGCTATGTGTTTGTGTATGTGTGGTGGTGGTTGTGAGTGTGTGTATGATCGTTTGTTATCAGCATGGTGACTGTGTGTGTGTGTGTGTGTGTGTGTGCGTGTGTGTGTGCGAAAATAGAGGAGAGAGTGCAGAGGCTGGCTGGCCGGAGGAGCAGAGCGGGAAGAGGGAGACAGGAAATGATGCTTAGAGTTGGGGAAGCTGTGGTGAAATGCGTAGGTGGAGTGTATTTTGAGACTGGTCTGCTGCAGGGCAAAACCTCTGAACACATCTGGCCCTGGGGGAGGGGGATGTGTGTGGGGAAGAGGGATGAATTGGGGAGGGTGTGTGTTTCTAGCCAATTAAGCACTTTGAAATATATTTATATACTGTATATACTCTATAGACACTGTATATTTATTGATATTTATTGATGGAGGGACAATGTCTGTAAGTGTATATTCTTTTAGTGTCTAAATTTGTGCTCACATAGTGGCGTGCACATGCAAATCAGTTATTTAAATACTTTTCTTTCAATCATAAATTGCCACGTAATTGCCATTTAATTTTTCTCTTCATAATTCCTAACGTGACTCCTGCCCTGTATGGTTGTACTACTGTGGCACTGGACTGATATGATCTGGCCTCTGTTGGATTTGTGGGGAAAATGTCTATGTTTGTCCGTAACATCAGAGCTAGGATCAGCTTTGCCCCTCGTCACTCTTGTGCTTCACCGTCAGGTGACTGAAAACTGACCCCAGAGCAGTGTCTAGTGGAATTGCAGAATGGTGGTGTGAGAATATTTATAATGGTGTTGTGCTATTATGATGTTATATGTTGATGGTATTGTAATAATGTATAGATATATCTATTAATAGAGCGACTATGTATTTGTTTGCATGTATGGAAGCGAATATGAGAGAGAGAAGCACATAAATCCTGTAGATTTTCTGGATGACATCATTCTTGGCGTTTCCCCTGGGCAGTTTGTGTAGTCCGTGCGCGTGTGTGTAATGTGGTCCAGTAATTGTCGAATGAGCACTTACGTAGGAGCAAGGAGGAAAGGCATGGAGGGGGAGAACGACAGAGGAGCAAAAAGGACATTAAAGGGTGACGGAGGAGGGGAGGGGGGAGTGGGGGAGGAGTGATGATGTCAGTAAAACCGTGAGGATAGAGGAAGGATGAACAAGGGGGAGGAGGGCGGGGGTTGTGGATTCACGTGGCCAGGGGTGATATGGGAAAGCCTACCCAACATGTGCTGCACATTGTTAAGAAATAACATAGACACCCCTATAGAAGAGTATGTATTTTTCACTTTGCACAAAACAAACCCATTTACGTCTTAACAAGATCAGACCGGAAGCAGGCAAGGGAAGATTCAGTGTTTACTGAGTTCATTCTGTGTGTGTTATATGTCCCCAAGTAAACAGAGGACAGAATGTGTGCGTGTGTAACACACATTCTGATAAATGAAGACAAAGGGTTGGTAACTTAGACTTTCAGTGTGTGTGTGTGTGTGTGTGTGTTGGCTATGTAATAAGTAGAGACTGAGCAGAGGTAGAATGCATTCTCTCAGGTTTTATTCAGGTTCCTTAGGAAGAGTTCTGTTTGGAGTTACAAAATGCACTGGTAGAAATAGCAGAGAGATAGATAAAGAGAGAGAAAGAGAGGGATTTCATAGCTGGAATAACGGGACACATAATCACCAGAATCAACAGGCAGCTCTCAAGACTCTCAATCAAGGGATTTTAGTTTTTCTTTAAATAGGGAAAAATGTATTCCTTCGTTCCATGTTGATCTTTTCTTCATTTTTTGTAATGTAATGCTTCAACATTATGTTTAAACTGTTAAATCATCTATCTCCCCACCATTGCAGTTCCCCCTTTAGTGAAATAACTGGCAAATAGTATCAAACAAAAAACATTCTTTGCATCACCAAGGTTCTTCTTTGAAATAATTTTTTGTCTGTTTTTTTTGTCCAAAGCTTTTTTACCCCCAGTTTTTTTGTTTTTCAAAAATAGAAGAAAAAAGGAACACATTGCTCTTAAAAACATCTATCTATATATATTTATACATATATACTTTATTTTTTTTTCTCTTTATATTCATTTCTTTTTTTAATTCCTGAAGTTGACTTATTTAACCCCACGTAATGGCATGCACGTTGCACATGCAAATCAGTTATTTAAATACTTTACTTCTTTAAATCTTAAATTGCCATGTAGTTATGCATTTTATTTTCTCTTCATACTTCCTAACGCGACTCCTGCCCTGTATGGTTGTACTACTGTGGCACTGGACTGATATGATCTGGCCTCTGTTGGATTTGTGGGGAAAACAATGTCTAGGATCAGCTTTTCCCCTCGTCACTCCTATGCTTCACCGTCAGGTGGTAAACACGGAAAACTGACCCCAGAGCAGTGTCTAGTGGGACAGAATAATGGCAGTGTGACGATATTGATAACTTGATGGTACAGTGATAAATATGATGTGATAACTCAATGTTATAGTGATAACTTGACAGTATTGTGATATGTGATAATGGCGTTGTGATAATGAAACCGTATGGAATTGAGAATGATGGGGCCTTGAGGGTTTCCATAGTGACAGTAGAAGACACTCCACTCTCTCATAGGGAATTAATTCCATCCACGGTCGCTGAGAATCCTTGGGTGTGTGCTAAAACGTGCGCGCGCTCAAACACACACACACACACACACACCCACAATGCCCCTACACAGACTAACTGATGCTTCCAAACACAGGCACACACAGATGTGATACTCACCCAATCTCTTGCGAAAAACATCATGACAACAGACACACTGCGTTATGCTATGACGGCCACTGTACATTCACATGTAGCTTAATGCCGAATGACTCTCGAAGCTCCAGTTCACCACCATGTGTTGCCGTGTGTTGTGACGTGTGTGCATGGCGTGTGACACGTGTGTGTGGCGTGATGTGTGGGTGGAGAATGAGTGAAAATGAATTTAAGCAATGACCACTGAATTAGACATCCGAGTAGAGAAAGACACAGTGAAGAAGAGAGCCGGTTGATGGAGTGATTGTTTCAGAAGGTTTATGGAAGATGTACACAAGAGGAGTTTACAGAGCCAATGTACAGGGAGAGGAAGAGAGGAGGACAGACCCAATAAAACGATCATCTACTCCCTGCAGCCCCCCCCCCCCACCCATCCCCACCCCCACCCCCACCGCCAGACACCACCAGTCAATTACAGACTGAGGTGCTGGGAAGACTAGGTGAGCTGCTGAGAGAAAACAGCATGGAAACAGTGGGCTCACCGCAGTGGGGGAATCTGTCTACCAGTGGGGGAATCTGTCTACATAAAAGAGGTTGGCTACACCTGTACAGTGTAAGGCACTGAAGAAAACACTGTCGATGTGAGACCACATATACACACGCACGGACACGCACGCACAGACACACCACGCACAGACGGACACGCACGCGCACGGACACGCACGCGCACGGACACACACAGGGAATGTCTCACTGTCATTCCGGAAAACCCACCACTGACACGTTTGGTGTTCCGCCCGGTCTGAAATGAGCCGGGTGGATGTCAATGAGAAAACGGTGGCCAATGACATCATGACGACGGCTGTGTTGGTGAGGGGAAGTAGGCGGAGCTTAGAACGTGAACGTTCCAGTGCCACTTGTGAAATTATGCGACTGGTGACAGTCCTAATCAACCTGACCAGGGCCTGTTCAGAAGAGGTGCCAATGCCGGCAGAAACACCCAGAAGTAAATGCATCAGGTAGAACGGACATACTTGCTGTAGTCTGATAGAAAAAGGATCTACCGCCCCCCCCCCCCCCCCAGAACGTTTCACCTCAGCTAAACGTACCCCCTGCTGTTCCCCCCTCTGACCTCTTCAACCCTAGATGCATGCACACACCTGGTGCTGTACAAAGGAGCCAGCGCCACTGCAGTGGTGCCTGGTTCTTAGAGGAGCCCTCATTTGGGTTTCAACACGTTCCACTAGCTTCACACATTAACTGTTTACACAATTTCACAGGCGCACAACTAACATGACAAAGTGAGTGGGGTTGGGTATGTTTTTTCTGAGGACATCTGTAGTTTCAGAAAGGGACAAAGTGATAGAGACAATCGAATGGGTCGATTGAGAAGTCAGGTCAGAAACAGAAAAGAAAGACATCTGGTGATGTAGAATGAATGATAGAGCAAACATAACTTCCTAAACCCCCCTTTTCATAAAAAGCATCAGAGAATAAAACAGAACAAACAAAACCAACCCTATAAAATGGCTGACCATAAAATGGCTGACCATTTTATAATGGGTGAAATCTCCACGTCATGCTTTCATTCATCACCAGTCTTGTGTGCTGACGACAGCCATTTTGGATCCGCTGTTACAATTCTGGACAAGCATGGTGATGTTGCAGAGTCAAAATGGAACAGTCAGTTTCCTGCTAAATCAGTGGACACCCACAGTGTCAAGTGCAAGTAGTTGTCGGTGGCAGGTTCATGAATGGGAGGCGGCTGAGGAGGTTCAGAGTCTGTGATGCGGTTTAAGAGGAGGGTCGACTTCACAAAAGCCCATGCCAGATAATAAACCATACAACAACACAATCCCTGGGCCTATACTCTATGTTTTCATATTTTTATATTAAGTGATATAACTGGATAACTGCCCCGGAGCGGCTATTATATAGTGTAGATTCTAACTATCTAACTATTTATCTATCTCTAGAGGGACCTGAGAAGTAAAACGCCATTTCATCTGAAACTGGTCGAAGGAGATCCCCAAGATGGCCGCTGATGGGCCCGACACAAAATGGCCGCCGTATCAATTCTAGTTTCCATTCCCATCTCTTCCTGGCTTTAACTCACTGTTCTAACTAACTAATAAGAAGCCCAGACCATAGAGTACAGCCTTGCTCTGAGGCCCTACCTGATGACAGCGACCAGGACTCTTTAAGGCGTAGTGTGGTTGATCATGATCTCGTCAGCTATAAGGGGGGGGGGGGGGGGGGGGGGGGCGGATGGCGAGGGTAAGGTGAAGGGTGTAGATGTGACTCTGAAACAGAAGGCACTGAGGCTCTGGGTTTTTGGGTAGATGTACATCCCTACGACGTAGGCACCCTTATACCCCGTCTCTTTCTACCTTACAGGGAGGGCACGGCGGTGTGTACGCCCCCGTTCCTAAAAGTGCCCCCCCTTCCCTGTTCACTACACCACGCGACTCTAAGCCTACGATTGGACAGCTTGGGGAAAGGCTAACGGGCAGAGGAAATTCTGCAGGGAAGGGGCGCTATGAAGGGACAATGTGAGTGATGGTGCTAAACGACGTGGGCGCACGCTATGTCTCCGTCCATCTACAGTCACATATACCCTGACACGGAGGACACATACATCTCGTAGCGCATTCGTAATGGCGCAGCCACGTCCCTCCGAAGCTAATGGCGAAGTAGAAATTAACGTCGAGTCAGTTCTGCATAGAGTTCTTTGTGGGTTATCGTGTTGCCACGCCGACACGGTGCAATTTGAATCGGCGCGGCTGATCTCAATGGATATTTCGGAGCGTTCGCTATTTGACCTACAGTGTTTGAAATTAATAGTCTGTTTTTCTCTCTTTAATATATAAACCTCTACATATCTTCATATCTATATGGTATCTATTGTCCTAGCATTTTGAGAGGGAGAATATATGGCAATCTACAAATAACTGTAATCATAACAAAATAGACATTCATCCAAACATCGAAACAATCATGTTGGGGGTCCCGTCTGAAGAAGGATCTAGAATATCCTAGAATGGTTGGAGAATGTCCTCCTCTAGTGCGGCGACGCTAGCAGCTCAACAAGAAGATGGAAAATAAAATCAGAATGACAGTGAGACGAAGTAGCTCGTGTGAGGGAATGTGATGTGGAGCCTTTTCACAGCTGGTTTCACAGAGATTAGGAAAAAGGACTCATCTTAGTGTCTGTGAAGTTATGGCATCTGTGACAGCGGGGACAGCAGGTTCTATCCATCTAGAGCCCTCTTTCTCTCTTTATGGCATGGGACACTGTGTGGAGAGTTTAGGCAGAAAAAGCCCGTCCCAGCCTTGTTATAAAACGTTCTGACTGTTGGTTGGTCGCTTAGTTCCGCTATTTCTGGGGCCCACTCAGCTAGACAGGACGTTTTGGAACATGTATGTAGAACAAACTCGCACCCATGCAGTAAGAGGAACCAGGTTCGCTCTTCAGAACGTTTCTATGTGCAATTTTGGCTACTGAACGTGGCCCTGGTTACCCATCACACCTGTGTCTACCACATAGGTAAACTATCAGAGGTAGAGGGCGGCGTTCCAGAACGCTACATGGTTCTATCGGTGTTGCTCACAATCAGAACCCAACATCCAACCCCTCCCTGAAGCGTTTATGCTTGTTGCATGTATCAGACCCGGATAAAAGCCTTTTTTTTTTTTTCCAAACAGTTTTGAACCATTTTGAACTGAACTCATGGAAAAGAAAGAAGACTGGAAACAAAAAGCACACATCAGATTGAAACTCCAAAAAACATGGCAACATATCTACGGCAGACAACTCTATCATCATATTTGTCATCATTTCATCATAATCATTATCCTCATCATCGTCGTTTTGCATTGACATTGATTAGTATTTATAAGACTATCAGTATCATTAACAATAAAACATTTTTTTTGAATGAATGTGAAGTTCTCTCTCCTCATAGCTCTCTAAATTCTCCTTCATACCTCAAAAACAACTTAGTACAATTTAGGAGCATCTTACTAACTTTAAGATTAGAAAATGGTAGCTTTAAAACCCTATTGGGTGGAAATTAAAAGTAACAGAAGTCCTTAGGGTTAACTAGAACTAAAATGTCTTCTACAGCTCCACAAATAAAGTATAATGATAGTCATGGAGACTGTGTGAGAGAGAAAGAGAACTTCTTCAATTAAACCTAAAATGTTAAGAATCTCTATAAACCCAATAATGTCCCCCATTTTCCCAACATTAGATTTTCTCTCTAGTTATTTTTTTTTTTTTAATTCATTCATGCAGGTTTTTCCATCATTGTTCTGACATAAGTTTGATTCCATACTGGATTAACAGAGGCTTGAGCGAATGCAACAGAAGAACCAAGCTCCAATGTCCAAGAAGAAGAACAAGAAGAAGTAATCGATAGAAGAAAGTAAAGAAACCGTGTTTCCCCTCCCTTCCCTTCTTTCTTTCTTTCCTCTCCTCCCTCCATCATTGTCCTTTACTGTCCTTTATTTTTGGCAGGATGGAGGAGAGGAGAAGGGGGGGAAGAGAAGACAGAGGCGAAAACAAGGGTCCATAACTCCGCCCCCAGCCTCTCCCCTGTGGCCCCACCCACTGAAACAGGATGTCGGGTTACACTGGGCCCCACCCACAGGAAGTGAAGTCACACTAGGCTACACCCTCAGAAAGTGAGGTCACACCAGGTCCGTCGTCAGCATTTCGTGAGTCTGTAACAGTAAACAGGAGATGATAAAACTCATCAAATATCAGCCAGCGCTGTCATTGGCTGGTTTTTGCAGTAGAGGCGGAGCTTCCTGGTTTAAGTCCAGTCCCTTTAAGGAAAGGAACATTTTAAAGTTAAAGTGGTTGTTTTTTTTCCATTTCAAAGTTAATTTTTGTTTTCTGTTCTTCAGTGTTCAAGTTAAATTTTTCCGGAGGCATAGCTTGGCGTGTGTAAGGATAGGGGGTCCTGGCTTGGGTTTTCATTTTTTTTTTTTATAACGAGTCCATTTAGTTTAGACTGAGGGCTGAATTTGTTAGCTAGCGTTTAGCTATTAGCTTCTAACACTTATCAGGCTTGTAGAGTAAAAGACAGAACAGTGACAACACTCAGGTATAGCTTAACTTAACTAACCCCCCCAACATACTAATCAGAGGTGCCTTTATTTAGAATCCACTGGCCACTAACAATATACATGCTCCTCCCTTTCATATATTATTTTGTTCTTCCTTCTACTCATTTCCATCAGCACCTCTCCGCCATCCCTCAGCTGGGCATGCTGGGAACCATGGCTGAGAGAAAGGAGTAGTTCAGCCCTCTAGTTGTCTCTCTGTCCGTCTGTGTGTTTTTCCTGCTCCGAGTTCAGAGTCCCACACGCACCTGCAAAGCCTCAACTCCTCCAACCCAATCCCTCATTCCCTAACGGCTCCATCCTTCTGTCCCTCCGTCCAAGTCTAGGGCCGAGACAAAGGTGCCGAGTTATGGAGAGACTTCACCCAATGTTCTTGTCCTCCTTTTCTTTCCTCACCCCTTCTGAATCCTGTTCTCCTTCAATCAAGTCTGCATAACGAAGAACAGAGGACGAGGGGGGGGGGGGGGGCGGGACAGAGAGTTCTCCTCTCCTCCCTCAGCCCTCTGCTCCTTTCGCTGTGCTAGCACCAGTCATCCTCGTCCGTCTCGCTGTAGGGTTCGTGCGGGCCCTTCCGGGGGCCTCTGGGACCGCCGTGGGGGCCCCGGTGTGGAGGGGGGGAACGGTGGGGGGGTCCACCCTGATGTGGCTGTTGATGTGGGGGCCCCCGTCGGTGCGGGGAGGGCGAGGATGAGCGGTAGCCGTTTGGGACTCGTCGGGGGTGCGGATGGGGGGGGGCAAGAGGCGGAGGGGGGCCCACGCCACCCCCGTGCCGGGCAGTCCTGGGGGAGCGTGGGTGCGGGTTGCCGTGCAGGTTGCCGTGCGGGTGGGGGTTGCCGTGGGGATGGGGGTTGCCTAGGCTCTGTTCGTAGGCGGGCGGCTCATGCTGCCGCTCGTACTCATAGTCGCGCTCATAGAACGGGCCGCCCTCGCTTTCCAGACTGTCCCCGGGCGGAGGGCCGCTCCAGCGTCCATGGCGGGGGGACCGGGGCGACCCGTGATGCGCCGGAGGGGACCGCGACCCCGACTGTTGCCGGGTCGACCTTGGGGACCCGTGTCGTGACCCTCCATGCTCAAGCGGGGAAACATGCCGCGACGGCGGCCGGTGGTACACCCCTCCGTCATGCTCTGGGGGGGAGAAGTGCCGGGGGGAGGGGGAGCGGAGACGTCCCGGGGGACCCACTCCAAAGTTGGGCTTGGGGTGTCTGATGGCGGGGGAGTAGGTGACGTGGGGGCGCGGCACGGCGGGTGTCTGAGGCAGTTGCCGACGGCCGCGGCGGGGGGTGGACGTTCCGGACGTGGAGGGGACCGGGCTGCCGCTCACCGAGCTACTGCCCTACAGCAAATATGGCGACAAGGCAAATCAAAAAGCACCACAAAATTAACCAACCACAGCCAACCACAAAGGAACCACGACCACACCAACCACAAAGATTTGGCAGAGTGAGAGAGATTGGAGAGTGACAAAGGAATAGATCGATTGAGGATTGTTTGATTAATAGGTAGTTAGATGGGCGGAAAGATGTATAGGTCACAGATGATGGAAAGATGGATTTATGATAGGGAGAGAGAGATACATGATATATAGAGGAAAGATAGATGCGGCAAAAAAGGCACACAGAACACACAGAAGCCACGAGAGCCACACGGAGTAAAATGGACAGAAGAAAATGACACCGAAATCAAAAATAAAAGGATAACAAAAAGAGAAATTGATATCTGTAAGAAGTGGTGGTTAACCAACAGGTAGAACTCTGAAATCAAAGCATATTGGTTAGATCGGCCCAAGCTACTTCTCATTGGCTCGAGTTCAATTTCAGCCAATTGGATGAGGAGAAAGTAGAATCCACCTGTTTCTCACTACGACAAAGGTCTCCTTCCCCTTCACAGGGATACTACAAAGAGTAACAGTGTGTATGTGTGAGACAGAGGTCATATACCGTAACAACAGTCTACATGCGTGTGTAAACAGTTTTGTGTGCACTTTCACATACATGTTGTGTGTGTGTGTGTGTGTGTGTGTATACATATGCTGGCCTGTCTCTTCTCCCGTCCGTGGTGCCCACCTGTCTGTGGCCCCGTCCATCGGGGCCTTCGCTGGGGGAACGGGACCACTGTCTGTCCCCCCGGTCATGGGTGTGCCTGTGGGTGTAGTCGTGTCGGTCGGGCCCGTAGCGGCCCTCCTTATCCACGGATCCACTGTGGTGGTGGTGGTGGTGGTGGTGCCGGCGGTCTTTGGCTCGACCACGTTCCCGCTCGCGCTCCTTTGGGGGGAGTTCACCTGACTGGGTGGTGGTGCTCAGGTCTGTACCCAACCCTGCAGGAGGAGGGCGGGACATATTTTCTATGCCATAATGTTTCCCCCGAAGACACAGTGGGGAAACCTTTTCTTTCCTCAAACGTCTCCGGGAAAACAAATATTAGACGTTTCTTTTTTACACTTCTGACTTTTTCGACACTCAGACAGCTGCAAGGTGTTGATCTCCGAAAAGTTCCTCTAAACGTTTACCTTTCTTCTTTGTTTTGTGCCTTTCTTTAAAAACGCGGAGTTTTTAATTGTCAAAGTAAAACTGCAATTAACAGCCCAACACTTATTTTGTGTAATTACTTAAATCAATCAGTGTTTAAGAGAAACAGCCTTCTATATCCTAAGTGATGCTGCTGCATTCAGAGACTTAGGTATTAGTCCTACTTCCTCCTGAGTCAGACCAACTCATGGACATCTTGTCTCGATGACTGTAATTAGCATATCATCAGTTTAGTACAATGGCTGGATGTCTCCTGGTACAGTACCCCTCTCGTAAGCAGGGAAATCAACCTTCCAAAACTGTATGGTTGGCCACTGTCAGCCATACATAGTCTTATATACTCATAGATAGCCACAGACAGTCATACATAACCATACATTCTATATTTTATACGTTTGCTAATGCAAAAATGTAAACAAAATTCAAACATGTCTCCTTAATGTTTCTTGTTCTTCGGGTCACATGTAGACAGAATGCCTGCGTACATCCCGCCCGTCTCGTAAATTACTGCCTGTATGCTCACATAATGGGTCAGTTACAACATGTCGGTCTCTAGGCATCTCAATGCGATCATCAAACACCCCCAATTTTGGCACCTGCAACATTCTTTCACATTTTCTTGATCCTCATAGTTGGTCCAAGGCAGAAATGTTCCTGTCCTTTAACTTCTTATGCTCAATTGTGATGGTGCTCACTTAAGTTCACTTTATTAGTATAAGTATTTATTAAAACTTAATGTCTTACTTGAAACTAGAAGTTTATTTGCTGAAATATGATTTGATGACCGGCTATTTAAAGGGACAGGTGTCCCCTCGAGACTTGATGTGTCATTTATGATTTCCGGTAACCAGGATAGAAAAATGTAACTTTCCCAAAATAATATATTTTTGAAATTCTGGTTGGAGGATTCATGAAAGGATAAACCTGGGCGCAACCACTTCTGTGTTTCCAACCAGAGAGCCCCATCTTTGTGTGTGTGTTCCTGTCACTACCAGAATAAAACAACAAAAACCACACGAGGAGAGGACATTTGGCCGGTCCTCACTTTAACATGAAGCTTTATCTGACCTTGGGTTAGATTTTAGCTTAGTATTAGGGTTACTGATAAGTTTAGGGCATTAGGTTGAGGTAAAAACAAGCTCTTCTTAATGGGGTGTCTGTCCTGTAGATGTGCGTGCGTGTGTGTCTGTACTGTAGATGTGCGTGCGTGTGTGTCTGTATTGTAGATGTGCGTGTGTGTGTGTGTGTCTGTCTGTACTGTAGATGTGCGTGCGTGTGTGTGTGTCTGTACTGTAGATGTGCGTGCGTGCGTGTCTGTACTGTAGATGTGCGTGCGTGTGTGTGTGTCTGTACTGTAGATGTGCGTGTGTGTGTGTGTCTGTACTGTAGATGTGCGTGCGTGTGTGTTTGCGTGGGAACATGTGTCTCTTCATCTCTCTCACCTGTGTCTGCGTCCGTGTATCTGGTCAGAGACCTCTGGGAGGTGCGATGGCTCCTGTCTCTCCTGTCCCTCCTGTCCCTATGTTGTCCCCCTCCACCCCCACCGTGCCTCCCCTCCCCCTCCACCCTCTCCAGGCTGTAGTCGTCCAGCCTCACCCCTCTCTCCCTGCCGGAGCGCCCGTGGACTAGGGAGGAGGTGGAGCGGCGCATGGGGCTGGTGTCCGTTATGGTCTGGAGGCCGGAGGCCGGACGGACGGGGCAAAATGGAGAGAGGGGAAAGAGAGAGGGGGGGATAGAGGAGGATAGAGGAGGGGAGAGAAAGGGAGAACAGATGGAAAGGAGGAAACGGTCAGAACCCTGTTTGGAAGAGTGGAAACGAGGAACGTGGAAACGAGGACAACAGGCGTAGTGTGAGAACATGTGCGTGTGTGTGTGTGTGTGATGTCTTTATTTTCATGTCTCTGTGTGGGCCAGGTAACAGAGTCCACCCCCCCCATATCAGCCCTAACTACAGACCCCCCAAGCACATCCATCTACAACATCATGCTTTCTCTCAGACAGAGAGAGGGAGGGAGAGATGGGAAGACACACACAGGAAGCCAGGGACGACATGCATCCAGACACATTAAGGCAGAACAGCGTCGGCGTCTGGAGAAAACCTCCTCCAATAGAATTCGGTGTTAACTGGCCCCGGCGGTCAGGAGTGTTCCCGGAAAAACGGAATCTCCTCGGAGGAGGACCAACCGTCACCGGCAGAACAGTGGAACATTCCGCTCAAAACCAAACCCTCAGCAACGGACACACTGGACAAGCCGTGCACACTCCTTCAGTAGCTGGCAAATTAATCACACGCGCGCACGCACACAATGTAGCACACCAGACGTTCTTGAATTACAGTGGCAATTGGGAAAGTCATAGGAAATATTTTCTCCCCCAATGTATTTGGGGTACATCTGGCCATTCTGAATCCACGGACGAGGTGGCTTGATGATTCGAAAACCAATTGGTCATTGCGGAGATTTGCTAACAGAGATTTGCTAACACCAATGACGGCGACATTGGATGCACTATTACCGGTAAGAATTATCTGAAATGGAGGGAAATGCTAAACTCTATGTCCATCAATCCTTTAATAATCACATATCAAAGACAGTTTCCCTCGTGGAGAGAGTGCTCAAGTTCCTTGTTTATCTTTTTTGTTTTTCTATTTTCAAGGCAACTTTACCAGAGGAAGGACACATTATTGTTTCAAAATGCCATGGGATGGCAGGCCTAGCCATTAAGATCCAACTCCCTCTCGCCTTCATTCAGAGCACGGAGCATCTGTTCCTTTTAATCACCTGTATTCCTGATCTCTGTCCCCATTTAAGTTACTCCAAGGGGTCTCTACAATGCATACAAGTGTTTTACAAATGTATTCTCACTGAATAACAGTTAGATGAATCAATTCGTTCTTCTTTACCTTTTAATTGTACACGTCTTTACATGGTGACAATGTCAAGGGACACCAGTTACCACGGCAATTCAAGAATTACCTTCCCACAACAAGTTGGACAGATGCATTCTGTCTTCCTGACCGGCTTCCAGATCACATCCATAACCAGGTCTCCATCCAACATACGACATATTTTTGTGATGATAAAATTAATGTAAAAGGTTATTTCTCACTTGTTTTTATGAACAGGAACAAAATAGGTCAGTGATGGGGTGCACACTGTTTTCATGAACAGACGGAAAACATTTTGACTAACGATATCAGTCACCAAAACGGAGCTAAATAGCTACTGAACTTGGCACCTGTGGTCAAGCCAACCGCTCGCCAATGTAGCGAGTAGGCTACCTAATGACCTCCATGCGGTGTGACTGAGAGTCAAACGGCCCCATCGCATCAATCATTACTTAACCAAAACAAGACCCCCCAGATAGTTGTCGGTAAGCATCCGAAATCTCATCCCCGCACACGTCCACCGCTCTGTCAAGTTCATCAAACCTTCTGTCGTCTGTAGCCCGAATCAAAACGACAAAGAAAACAATCCTGGTGTGACTCCAGAGTTCAGAAATCTAATGTTTGCACATTAAGGCATTTCCACCAACATTTCTCGCAGAGACGCCTCTTCCAAAAACCATAAGGTCCCACAGTGTTGTAAATACAAGCTGGTCTGGGGACATCCATCATGTTGCACTGCCTTGCCCTGATTCCATAAGACCTACTTTAAATGCAACATGACTTAGCTCAGAAAAACTGTGGATGGAAACCTGGTAACAGCTTGTGATGAAAAACTGTAACCAACTGTTGGCCTATCAAAAGCAGTAAACACACACACACACGCGCGCACACACACACACACAGAGCTTGTCGTATACACATGCACCACCATAACCCCGTCCCTCCGAGGTAACGCGACCAGATTGGGTCCAGCCCTATCCCCATGCTTCAGCATCTCCACCACTGACACTGTCCAGGGGCAATGCAACAGGCTTCAGCAGACAGACAGCTGGTGACAGACGGACAGACAAGCGTAACTCTCTCTAGCTGGTTAAAGACCACACTGTTAGGACAGTCACTGTAACACAGGCAGACGGGATGGGACGGGACGGGACAGGGGACTTAGGCAGCACCGAACAATACTGGGACACAAGGAGGGCCAAAAGAGAGCCAGAGAGAGACATGGAGCGAGAGACAGAGAGACACGGAGCGAGAGATAGAGAAATAAGTGGACTTAGAGAAAGAGAAGATATACATATACAGAAAGAAAGGTAAGATGAATAGATACTGTAGATATAATGTAGATAGGTGAACAATTACAGACATGACAGTGAAAGATTTAGATAGATGACAGAGAAAGATAGATGTAGATTGGTATATATAGAGCTAGATATGTATAGATATGTAATAATAGATGACAAATAGAACAAATAGATAGATTGGTATAGATGAACAGATAGACATAGATATAAACATATAGATAGTTAAGTATAGTAAGAAAAAAATGTACAATAGATGACAGAGCTGTATTTGGCGATGGTCTTGCAGCCCATTCATGCCAGTGTAGGTCTACAGTCTTGTCCCTGACATCCTTGGATAGCTCTTTGGTCTTGGCCATGGTGGAGAGTTTGGAATCTGATTGATTGATTGATTGCTTCTGTGGACAGGTGTCTTTTATACAGGTAACAAGCTGAGATTAGGAGAACTCCCTTTAAGAGTGTGCTCCTAATCTCAGCTCGTTACCTGTATGAAAGACACCTGGGAGCCAGAAATCTTTTTATTGATAGGGGATCAAATACTTACTTTATAAAAATGTTGACATGCGTTTTTCTGGAATTTTTTGTTGTTATTCTGTCTCTCACTGTTCCAATAAACCTATTATAGACTGATAACTTCTTTGTCTGTGGGCAAACGTACAAAATCAGCAGTGGATCAAATACCTTTTCCCCCTCACTGTAGATAGAGATGTAGGATAGATAGATAAATGATAGATAGATGATATACAGATAGATAAATGATATATAGATAGATAAATGAAAAATAGATAGAAACATAGATAAATTATATATAGATAGATAAAGATAAATGATATATACTGTATATAGATAGATAGATATATAGATAGACCAGTATTTGATATATGAATTGATGATGCATGTATAAAGAGAGACAGTGAGAGAGTGAGAAGAGAGAGCGACACAGGAGAGAGATACAGGGGGGAGAGATACAGGGGGGAGAGTTAGACAGTGAGAGAATGAGACAGGGAGAGAGTGAGACAGAAAGAGAGAGACAGGGAAAGAGAAAGGGAGAGAGTGAGACAGAAAGAGAGAGACAGGGAGAGAGTGAGACAGGGGTACATACACTGAGGTGGTTATTATGCCCACGGGGTCTGTGTCGTCTCCGCTGTTGTACAGGTATAGAAAGACAGAGGGATGAGTACGGAAGTTACAGGTATAGAAAGACAGAGGGATGAGTACGGAAGTTACAGGTATAGAAAGACAGAGGGATGAGTACGGAAGTTACAGGTATAGAAAGACAGAGGGATGAGTACGGAAGTTACAGGTATAGAAAGACAGAGGGATGAGTACGGAAGTTACAGGTATAGAAAGACAGAGGGATGAGAACAGGGGAAAGCGGTGGGAAAGAGGGCCAGACGGGGGGAGGGGGGGTTTGTCAACAAAGAGAAGGATGAGGAAAGGAGAGAAGAGAAGGAAGGATAACAAGTCAACAGACATGGAGGTTACAGAGGAAGAGGAGAGACAGAGAGAATCCCAGTTAATTGATAAGAGAGAGAGAGAGAGAGAGAGAATCCCAGTTAATTGATGAGAGAGAGAGAGAGAGAGAGAGAGAGAGAATCCCAGTTAATTGATAAGAGAGAGAGACAGAGAGAATCCCAGTTAATTGATAAGAGAGAGAGAGAATCCCAGTTAATTGATAAGAAAGAGAGAGAGAGAGAGAATCCCAGTTAATTGATAAGAGAGAGAGACAGAGAGACAAGGAAAGGTTGCACACTGACACGTGCGCACAAAGGTGCGTGCGTGCGCACGCACTCATACACACTTACCGCAGCGGCGTGCACACACTGTAGGACAGAGCAGTGTCAGAAACAGTCAGTGACAGGAGCACAGGTGTGCCACACGGCAGGGTCTACCAGGCTGCGCTCCAAACGACACCCCAGACCCCAGTGCACTACCTTCAAGCAAAGCCCTATGGGGCCGGGTCATCTGTAGTGCACTACATACTGAATAGGGTTTCATTTGGGATGCAGTCGTACACTTCGCCACTACAGGTGCCATTCTAAAGCCGTAAACAGAGTAATGCAACACACTCCGCTATTAAACTCTACTAAGCTTTGGTGTTAGCAAAGCCCCACCCACACACACACACACACACACACACACACACACACCAACTCTCCCTCGGGCACTCACACACGTACGCGGCTCTGGATGAGAGGGTCGGCTACATGGTTGAAATGTAAAACAGTCACACACAGTCAGGGCACTCGTGGAGACGTGTTTCTGGTAACCGGGGGAACGCGCGGACATCCGACCACAGAGAGACGTTGACGACCACGTAGAGGAGTGTGTGTGTGTGTGTGCGTGTGTGCGTGTGTGTGTGCGTGTGTGTTTCTACGGTGGATGCAGTAGGCTTGTTCCTGTAACACGCTATTCCAGATTCCTAGTGCCAATCCTCTTATTATAACCAATCAGGCTTCTGGACACAGCTGACAGACGGACAGACAGACCAAGGTTACCATGGGAATGAGCAGGATGGTGGAGTGAAGATGGGGAGCACATAGGGAGAGGGAGGGAGAGAACGGAGGGATGGAGGGTGTGTGGGGGGGGTTAAGGGGAGACTCAACTACTGCTGCCTAAATATGTTTGCTTTGGCAATAGTGGCAGTGAGACAGGAGGAGTAGGGAGGAGTAGGGAGGAGTAGGGAGGAGGGAGAAGAGAGGAGCAGGGAGGGAGGGGTTAGGGATGAGAACGTGACTTTAGGGATGAAAGATGTATCCAGACTCCTCTCTGACAAATAATATTTCCACGCTAATATTTAACTTTAGAAAAAATGCACTCCAGAAATCTATTTCTGTAATTTCACTTGGTTGCGATATTACGTAATCCAATTGTGTACCTCATTAATTTTGGATGAAAATCATAAAAATAACAGTATAATTCGCACTTCCCATTAGCTTGTTCTGAATCCAGGGCATAGCATGTGCACATTTGGTGTGCTTAGGATCCTGGGGTGCATCTTTAAGCATAAGCATGTTAACCACACCGTTAAGAGTCCCCAAATGGAAACTGGCGTTAAGTGACACACGCTGAAACGCAGCACTTTCCCCAGTTATCTTAAACAGTGGTTTGCTATGGATCAGAGGCATAAGAATGGTAAATCAGAGTTAAGGAGTGGGGGTGAGGAGGAAATGGTAGGGATGAGGGTGAAAGAGGATGGATGAGGATTAAAGGGGGGAGAACAGGATTAAAGATTTGGGATGAGGGCTGAAGAGGAGCGATGAGGATTAAAGAAGTGGGATGAGGGCTGAAGAGGATGGATGAGGATTAAAGGGGCGAGAACGGGATTAAAGATGTGGGATGAGGGCTGAAGAGGAGGGATGAGGATTAAAGAAGTGGGATGAGGGCTAAAGAGGGGGGATGGTTGAGGGTTAAAGAGTTGGAATGAGAGTTAAAGTGGTGAGATGAGGGTTAAAGAGCTGGGACGAAGATGAAGCAAACGGGATGAGGATAGAGGAGGAGGGAGAATGACGGAGGGACGTGTAGGAAAGGTTGGAGGTTCAAATGATGATGAGGATGGGAATGTAGGTGCTCACTTGGTTGTCGTCTGTGAGGCGGGGCATGGAGATGGTCCGGCCATGCCCATCCATTCCCATTGGGTGACAGGGCTCAGTGTCCGAGTACCCGTCCTGCCCCATCTCTCTCATCTCTACCGTCTGCAAAACAGAGACCAGAGGGGGCGTGACCACCGCCGACTAGGGGGAGGAGTCTCAGAGTGGTATAGAAAAGGCATAGAAATAAGTCCTATAATTATTATTCTGTCATTTCTAATTCTATACTCTATGGGCATATCCCACGGTCTTCAGCTTGCCTGTGGTACAAAACAAGGAAAGAACTCCATTGTTAATCTATTCGTGTATATGTTCTTCACAGAAGCATTAAGACCCCCGAATTATATACACGGGTATTTAAACGTGTCCTGTTCAGGTTCTCCGTTCAGGTTCCCAGGGACTTGTCAACCTCTGGGAGGGAGAGATGAGAGACCGGGGGTGGGCCTCGGCACAGTCCACCACACAGAGACACGGAGGGAGCCCGGGTACATCCCCCTGGTCGGCCCAACACATGGGCTTGAGCCGGTCGGTGGCTGGGATAACGGAACAAGAGATGGAATGGGAGTCCCTGGAGGGGCCAAGGGACAGGGCGGCGGTTTGAGTGTTGAACACAGCTCTTGACCGATCCACTGAGAGAGAGGGAAAGGCGGAAGATAAAGAAAGAAAGAGGGAGGGAAGGAAAGGGAGGGAGAGAGACTGCTGGGGCCCCCCTGAGAGCTACTTAGAACACAACTGTTTCTGCTCCTGTCGTGCGACATCTCACCAACCCGGACGAACAGTGATTAGAAGGATCAAGTCTGGAGTGCCCTTCTGTCAGCTGAATGAGGATGCGTTATAACAACGGAGTGACATTCTCCAGGAGAACCCCCCCCCCCCCCACAATGGGTCTGCCAGTTCTGCATTTCACGATATAATCTCTGTCTGCATAGCTATGAACACAGTAGTATATGGCGTTATCACTTCAACTCCCACAACATCATGGAGCCACCACATGGGTCCAGTGGTCACTGGTTCCCAAACGCGAGGCGCGTTGCCACGGTTTCCCCCCGGGTTTGTTTTGGCGTTACCTGGGGCGGATTGTGTCTGTTGTCGTGGAGGTCGTGGGGGTAGGCTCTCTCGGGGCTCCAGTTTCCCGTCTTGTTAAACATCTCCTGGGCTTTAGCCGTCACCCACGACTGGCTGTCTGTCATGCCACTCTGCGGAGGTCTGGGACACACACACAGGATGTGAGAGGCGGGTATTATGTAGTCGCACACACGGGGGGGGGGGGGAAGAAACACACACACACACACACGCTTAATCAGTTAATCACACAAGCTTGCTCGCCCACGCAAACACACACACGCACGCTCGCAAAACACACACACAAACGTGCACACGGACAATCAAAAACCCACCCCAATCAAACCGCGCAACCGCTTTGATAACTTAACAAAATACAGTCGACAGGTCGGACAGTTTATAGAAACTGGGACGCGGACAGACACACACAGAGGGAGAAACACAGAAAAAGTCAGTGGGTTGAGCAGCCGAGACAACGGAGCAGTGGACAGACACAAAAAAACACATCCAGGAAGTAGAAAGGCATCGTGTGTGTGGGTGTGTGTGTGTGTGTTAGTCTGCGTGCGAGTGGGCATACTATGTATTTGTTCTCTTACACATCTATCGCATGCATCTGTTTGCGGGACAGAGCTCAGGGGAGTCCGTCCTTCTGAGCGTCCCCTGACAGAAGGAGACTTGGAGACATTCAAGGCACTGAAACGGGGCGGTTACTTTGTCTCCTTGTCTCCATGCGAGGGCACTCGGTGGGTGGTCGGTGGTGCGCGTGCGTGACAGAGGCAGGGGGGGAGTTGGGGGCACACCTCCCGCTCTACTTACATGCTGTTGGGCTGGTGCAGGCTGCTGGGGAGGCCGTTGACCCCTGGGGCACCATCCATACCGTCCGGGCCTCCCCCACCTCCCCCAGGGGAGGGCGGCTCCATGCGCTGAAACATTAACGGTGTTCGGTTCTGTGTGAGATACGACATGGCCTCGGGCTGGCATCAGACACACTCAGGCAGGGACACGCACGACACACACACACACACACACACACACACACACACACATACACAGACAGACACGACGAGCACACACAGAGGGGAGGATGCACTTCCACATGCTCCCACCGGGTGGTGCTATTGGCTTTGAGGTTAGAATGCGCCACGGAATGGGCAATTGAAGCTCTGGAGGACTTAAAAAAAAGGCATGCGCAGGCTCTTGTTTCTTCCGGCTTGACGCCAAGTAACCAACAAACGTAATTCAACCAGGCCAATGAGCAAAAGATGTTGAATAGGCATCTTTTTGGGTTGGCTGTATGTTGAACAGACCCCTTTTCAACATCTTGCGCAAACTGGGTATTGGATTGCCCGACCAAAACAAAAGCCTGCACACACTTTGGCCCCAAACTTGAATTGTCCACCCCCGCTTTAACCACAGATCTAGGATCAGATTACCATGACCGTCTGATGACTGGGAGAATGAAGACCGATCTGATCCTGTGTCGGTGCTTTGGGAAAACCAGAGCAACACTGATACATTTATACATGCCCGGGTTCAATTGAATTCCAGTCAATTCAGAAAGTAAACCCAATTATAATTCCAACTGTTTCTCATTGAAAAGCATTGAAAATTGGAATACTTCCTGAATGAAGTGGTTTTAATACAACCCTGGTAAATCTATGTGGGGCTATCCGGGGCCTCTTTTCTCTGTCAAAACAGCACCTCAGAAGTCCTCTTTGTTTCACCCATGAACGGAGAGCGGAGGTGGCAGGAAGGTCTCCCACCGGCTGATCCGTGGCGGCATCGATGGGAACATGACTGCAGAATCCGCTCTGTCCATCCAGACCAAAAGCTAAAACACTAACCGCTGAATTCATGGATGCGGAAGCCTTGGGTTGGATTGTGCTCACTTGACAGTGGGGTCTTCTGGGAAAATGAGTTCTGATACACTAACATGTGAAATGGAAAATGGAGGATGAGGACTTAGGGGCGAATCTCAAATGACACCCTTTTCCGTACATAGTACACACTGCAAAAGTGCAACTTAAGTTTTACTTCTAACTTTCACTCATATCCAAATGTTACTTAGTCAACCATCAACATCAACGCATGAAGTGAAAATTCAACTTATGTGTATGTTCCCGGATACCACTGAAGATTCACAGACACGGTGTTGTTACATGAGCGTCCAATGGTTACATCAGGAACCTCGGGCTCAACATCCAAAACAACCAACCAGAGTTGACGGAACACACGGAGAGAGGAAAGGTGTTCCGGGTTAGACGAGCTTGGTGACAATCACCCTGGATTGACCAATCAGGGAGGGTTTGAGAAATCAAGAGCCCACCCCCTTCCTGGAAGAACAAATCAAGTCAGAGTGACGAGTGGACGAATGGACAGAAGGAGAGTCGAGAGGGAAATATCCAGACTGAGAACACTAGGGGGGTAGATGTGAGATAGAAGAGCAGGATTTAGTAGAAAGGTGAGTGATCACAGAATGGACAGAAAAGGCACAGACCTGAGGTTGACACAGAGAGACAGGTTATAGCAGCCGAACGAGAAGCAGGAAGACAGTGGTCAGACAGTACAAGAGGGAACAAAGACTGCAAATACAAAACACCCCGGAGAACAGACTTACGAGGAAAGGTAGTGTCACAGATGTGGGGAGGTGGGGAGGAGAAGGAAAAGAAAAGAAGGATGGGAAGGAGGGAGAGAGGATGAACAACAGGGACAGGTCGGAGAGGATGCGGGACACAAAGACAGACATCTTGTCCACCACGGGCCAGCTGGTCATGTTGAGGAGGAGGAGCCTGTATGGTACTGGACCGTCAATGCAACCAATGAGATGACAGCATTCAGGAGGATCATACAAACTCATAGACAGGGGGGCGGGTTAAAAATGCCATACACTCCATTCACCTTTAGGGCCCAATTCAGGCTTGAGATAAGTAGCCCACCTTACAACTTAATTCAGTAACACCATGGTAACACGTCCACGTTAACTCGAACTCACCTCAAGTCGGAACAGAGCCCCTGGGGATACCCCAACCCCCGGACAAGAACCTTTATAATGCGACGGTGCCAATTATAAAACTCAGATTTTAGGGTGTGCGCCACTGAGGCGGGCGCGGTGCCAGGGTTCGGAGGTCGTCCGAGTGGGGCACGGCGGTGAATGGAGAACGTTTTACCGCCAACTTCACACGCTACACGAACAGGGGGCACATTTAAACCGCATTCGCAGAGGACAGCAGAGTGCAGACAGACACACGTCGGCCATGTTGTATCATTAGTCAAGACAATAAAAAAAAAACAATCCTTTTTCTCTTTTTTTCCCAGTTTTAAATCACCCCGCCTGTCTCCTGACCGCCAGGCCTTCCAGTCTCCGTCCGAGAGGACGGCGAGAGACGAGTTAGACCGAAAACTCATCCGCGAACCGGTGCCACTGGGGCATCCGCGGCTCAAAACGGACAAAGCCCTCGTCGCCCGCGCTGCAACGGGACACATCCATCTAGAGTGTTCGACCTAACTCCACGGCTTAGGCACTGGAGTGGTTCAGGAGAGGCGGGGCAGGGTGAAGGCAGAGGGGTTGCGAGGGGAAGAGCCAGGCCGGCTGGCAGCCTGCGAGATAGCCGACCGCCCCTCATGCTAAATGGGACCCAGGCGGAAACAGCCTCGTCGTGCCGTAGCGGAGGGAGGTAGCTGGAGGTAACATGCCGCAGGTACACCGGACCTGCCGTCAATCCTCAGTGAGGGGGGCCAGGGGATGCTGGGAAGGGGCATGGTGATCGAGGACACAGGGGAGTGTGTGTGTGTGTGTGTGTGGGGGGGGGGGGACAGGGGGGGGGGGGCAACAGGGGTCATGGAAGGAGGGAGGGTGGGCAGGGGGATGTCTGAAGGATCACGATAGAAGGTTGGAGGGCAGAGTGGGGCTCAGAAAGGGGTTTGTTTAGGGGCGTTTGGGAGACTTGGGGTGAAGGATGGACGGGCAGGAAGGGGGTACAGGGGTTTACAGGAAAGCCCATAAATGAGGTTGTTTTTGGGGTCACTTGGACAGGAAGAGGGGGGGGGGGTTCTGGGTTGGTTCTAGTGGGTACCTGCTCCTCGCGTAGGGCCTGCAGCTTTTTGGCCTTGCTCTGACGGTAGTACTCCATGATCATCATGGCAGCGTAGATCTTCCCCACGGTCAGGTCTGTGGCTGCTGAGAGAGGGACAAGTTACCCTGCCTCGATTAGACCACCACGTGGATGGGACCCTGAGCCGCGAGACGAGGGGGTGGGGTTGTGGGGGGGTGGGTGTGGGAGAACCACCATGCACCTACCACACACCAGGACACAGAGCGTGCAGACAGACAGACAGACAGACAGACAGATGTGGGCACTGGAAACTGTGTGTTTCTGCTACAAACTATGACTAGTGGGCGCCGGTTCTGCGTGAGGTTGACTGATTTCGGGGGATAGTTCCAGCAATACAGCAGTGCGACCTAACTTTTCACAGTGCTCACAACTGCTAGGCGAACCTCAAAAGATCTCGATTCCTTGCATCAAAACGTGCTGGAGGGAAATACGAGAAGCTCCTCTCCTCACCACCGTCTTTTCCCAAATGCTCAGAGAAAGACCTGGGCGATTCAATGAATCAGAGGGTGGTATAATCAAAGGTGCAAGGAATCAAGGAAATACTTTTGAGATTCACCTGTTGATACATAACACAGAGTGGGCGAATCAAATGACACTCCGACTGGCACTCCACATAACATGGCTGTCTAGTCCAGTACCAATAGGAGTTTGGTTAAAAACTAGTGCACTATATTCTTCACTATGCCATGTACAAAAATTATATATCTAACCAATAAGGCATGAGGAGTCGAGATATGGCTAATATACCATGGCTAAAGCTGTTCAAGACATATCGCGGAGGGCCTGGACAGATATACCACAAACCCCTGAGACCACTTATTAAAAACTGGTTGTCAATGCAATAAGAGCAGTAAAAAGTGATGTGATGTCAGACCCATGGCATACGGTTTTGTATACCATGGCTACCAAGCCAATCAGCATTCAGGATTCAAGGGTGTCATTTGTTGCCGTTACAGATACAAGTACAGGCAATTACAACCAAATACGCCACATATCCAACATTTTTACACTGCACCATATTACAACGGAGCCAATAGTCTTTTCACAAGCAGTTCCATTTTTCTTCTTTAAACTATATTTATATATATATATAAAAATATATATATTTGGTTGATCTCAAACAGGCAGAGTGCTTTTTCTACCGAGGACTGAATAGCCATTTCACTGATCACAGATCGTCATGTGTAGAGTCAATCCTACCCCCAAAACAGTTGCTCAATTTTTTCCAAAAACTCTAGAAGGGTGCCCAGAGTTTTGGGTGAAACAAACAACATCAGAAAAACATTGAGCTTTGTTTAATACTGAAATCCATCGGAAAAAGAAATGACGCTCTATTCACAGAGAAATGGCTAGAAGTCCTACAGCATTTCAACTTTCATAATAATACTTCATAATAACAGTAATTGTATAGTGCAATACTTTATGAAGTACTTCATCAACATTGCATGCCCTGGCTTCAGTGAAGTATTACAAATTTTGACGTAAGATATATAAAACAAACAGGCAGCATGCTACGCTACACTGAATATTATTGCACTTTATTTTATACTAGTATAATATATCACTACTTTAATGTACTTTATTGCACACAACTATAATATACTAATTTATGAATTTGTTGTATTATATTAAGATAATATATCACTACTTTAATGTATTATATACAACTATAATATATTAATACTTTAATGCAATGCATATACTCCTATATTAGTAATTCATGTAATGCATTCTGCTGCACCATAATATATTATTACTTCAATGCACTGAATTCTATACTACATTAACGTATTATAACTTTGATGCACTTTACAATATACTGCTATACTATAGTAGCAATTTAATGTACTATACTACATAATCATAATATTTGAATGTAGGGTACCATACACTTTCATACAATTTAGTGCTTAAATGTACTACGCTACTATTATACCTTAATGTACAGTACTATATACTACTATTATACCTTAATGTACTGTATATTACTATATACTACTACGGTACTGTATATCCCTTATACCCCTGCCTAATGTAGACTCTTCTTAAGCCTGTGTAAACTCTCTGTAGTGAAAAGACTTCTATAGAGGGTTTGGGTCTATAGCAGGCACCCCCTGATGCAGGAACCCAGTCAGTGAGGAGGGGGTGTGGTGTTGTGGGGGGGGGGCAGTGTTGGCCTCTCCCGAAGGCCCGGTCCAAGTAGGACACGCCCCCCCGTGTCAGTAGGGAGATAGAAACGTGTGCGCTGTGTGCTACATGTGTGCGACCCACGGTGGCCTGATCAGGAGGTGCGTAGCAGTGAGTGAGTACATTTAGTAGAAGCTGTCCTCTTGGTGAGTTGGTGATCGTCGGACACACTTACACGATTACACGGTTCCACACAGCGGTGCGTGTCTGCTGCGGTTCGTGGTGTAACTTACACTTGTGCGGCGTCACCAGGAGGTCCAGGTTCTTCTGGGAGAGGTTGGGCCAAATGGCCATCATCTCCTTCCTCAGCTCAGCATCCATCTGATGCTTGTCTGCTCCTCCTGCGTGGCCCGACACACACACACATACACGCACACACACACACACACAAACACACCGAGACACACACACATATATGCATACGAACACAAGCGCACGCGCGCACACAGAGAGAGACGCCCACGCGCAAAGGAAACCACACAGGAAAAGCACGCATTCCACACACGCGTTCGCAAAAACACACAAACGCAGGAAAGCACACGAGCAAGTGCAAGCACACACACACACACACGCCGCATGTGGGAAGGCAAGTGCGCGCACACACACCCACGCACGCGCGCGCACACACACACGTACGCACACACACAAATATGCATGCAAAGTTACCCAGCCATACGTGTACACATTCACACAAACAAAACATATATTCATTAATTCACTATTTCACATGAGCATCTATGAAGGTCTGCCACATCAACACAATCTGATGGACACGGCCAAAGGAACCGATCATACCTACGGTAGAGAAGAGAGACAGGGAACGACAAGACAGGGAGAAGAGAACGGAGAAAAATGAGAGAGAACGAGACAGCGAAAGGAAGAAAAAGAAGAGAGAAATAAACGTGTGTGAAAAAGGACGGCGTGAAACATGCCGTGGACGAGGAACGGGAAAGGTCGTACCCTTGGCGATCTTGATGTCGAGCGCCGTCCGGATCAAAGCCATGAGGGTGGAGTTGAAATGCACTGAGTTGTCCTCAGCAACCGGCAAGTCCATGCGGAGCAGCCTCTGTGGAAAGCCAATCAGGTGGACAGGTTGAGGGAAAGGGCGTGTCCGCGGTAGGATTCGTGCTCTGAACCTCCGGGTTAGGGAACCGGGAAGGGGCCGAGGTTAAAGGGAGCTCCATAGGTAACGGCTAAAGAAGGGTTTTGTTTGAATACGGCCCATCTCACTGTCTGTCCTGAGTCCACGTGTCAGTGGGTCTACAGACGCAGAACTTGGGTGCAGCTCGGTCTCCACTCAGGCTGTGTCGGCAGGGAATTGAAATCAATTTAGAAATTGAAAGGAACCCTCGCAGAAAACAAAGGTAGGTATATTTCAATTCGTCTCCTGAAGTGACTGAATGTAAACGGAACTGAACCAAACATCCTTAACAGAATCTTCCTGGTCAGAGTTCTTGTAAGGTTCACACTACGTGGCTGAGTTCCCAACTCATGGAGCCCCGCCCAGATTAGGCCTATATCTACCTCTCCAAATCCGCACTGTTAACGTTTTGCTATCAAATACGTTTTTAAAAATAATGTAAAAAAAGTGTTATATTATACTTTGTGCTATAGTGTATTGTATTGGCCGGCAATTTTCACTTTGCCACTCGGCCTCTAGTGCGAACCCCCTTACTGACCAATTGCTGTAAATTACTCCAAAATGTTAAACTTCCTTTTTAAAATTGTGGAAAAGTACCTGTCTCCTGATTGGCCAGTGATACTCGCTACACATTTAACCAATGGGCCGTCTGCTACTGAATAAGCAATGGTGATAGCCAAAAGCCACCAAAAGGCCAGCGACAACCAACTGACCCAACCTACGCCCATGTTTCCTAACAATGTGTGAATGCAACGGCACACATTCACGCATCACACACACAATGTACAAACACAACCTCCTTTACCCTCCCACTAACACACAGTATATTAACAGAATATACTGGAAGACAAACTAAACGGTAGCATCACTGGGGTTATTCTTCATCAGGAGACGAGCGTGTTTTAACCGGCCATCTGCTACAGAGCTCCCCCTACCTGTGCGGAGGTTCACTAAATGGATTTGGTTTATAGCCTAAACAGGTAAAACCAATGGATAAACTGCTAGATAAAACAACAGGCCCAAGGCGGGTTGTTGTTTCGTATCTATTAGTTGGCCGGTCGATTGGTTTTGCCTTCGAACATGAGCGTTGGGTACTCACAACGGGCAAGCACGTGTGAAACGGCGTTAGTGTGTGTGTATGTGTGTGTGAGGGTGTCATGCCTGAATGTGTGCGGTGCACAATGATAACCCCAGCCGACATCCACAGCCCCCCCCCCCGTGTCCACAGCATCAAAGCCATGCAACAGAGAATGCAACGGACGCATGCTTTCCCCCCCCAGATCCCCGACATTCAGCATACTTCATGCCCCCATCTTCCCCCCCCCCGCCCGTCACCCCTCCTCCCCTCCCTCCCCCATCACGGGACTAAGCAGCCGTGCACCTGCGCACAGAGAGTGTTACTTTGTTTTATTTCGTCTACGGTTGTCCTGCAAATGACAAGCCATTCGAGTTTATTCCGAAAGGATGCAGATTTCTCTCGATGCCAAACGGTTGCTTTACCTAACGGGTTCAATTAAATATATATTTTTCTTTTTTTGTAATTCCCTGAAAGAAGAAAATAATATAAAGAAGAATGGTTTGTTTTTGACCAACCACACGTTGGGCTGCATAAGGGGACAGCGGCTCTGCAGTGTTAGTTGGGTCAGAGCTGGAAGGTTTATACTTCATGAGATGGAGTTACACATAAAAAAGGGAATCGGGAGGGGGGGGGGGTTGTGACAACATTGAAAAAGGAAAAAAGACAAATTAAGACGATACGTGAGTCAAGAAGATAAAGAAGGATAGGATATTAAAAGAGAGAGTGAGAGAGAGAGAGAGAGAGAGGAAGGAGAAAAAGAGAACAACAAGACAAGAGAAAAAGACAAAGACGGAAACAATCTCCAAAAAGCAGCTAACCAATCAATGACCAATCCCCGAAAAACCAAACTCCCTTGAAAGATCACTACCACAGCAAAGGTTACAACACTACCTTAGCAAACTTTACAGGTCAAGCATGGGAAGGAGGTCCAATACTACCGCGACTAAGAGAAAGCAGTGTAGGGGCTAGGGCCTGAAAACAACGACAAGCTAACATCTAACCATTACAACAGCATCGTCTTCCACTGGCGTTTCCCATGAACCACAGCGTCGTCCGCCACTGGTGTTACCCATGAACCACAGCGTCGTCCGCCACTGGCGTTTCCCATGAACCACAGCGTCGTCCGCCAACTGGTGTTACCCATGAACAACAGCGTCGTCCGCCACTGGTGTTACCCATGAACAACAGTGTCGCCCGCCACTGGTGTTACCCATGAACAACAGCGTCGCCCGCCACTGGTGTTACCCATGAACAACAGCGTCGCCCATGAACAACACTGGCTTCCAGGAGTGACATATGCAATAGGAACATTGCTGTTTACCACCCAAGTGGCGCCCCATTCCCTATGTAGTGCACTACTTTTGAAGAGGGCCCATGGGGACCTGGTTCACAATTAGTACACTACATAGCAGAAAGAAGCAGGGAGGACAGAGACTGACAGAGTGGAGAGAGGAAGAGCGTGAGGACAGGACAGGGGAGAGGAGTGGGAGTACAGAGACAGAGAGGAGAAGGGAGGACAGAGAGGAGAGAAGATCAGGGAGGACAGAGAGAAAATGAGGAGTGGGTGACACAGACAGGAAGGAGCTAGGGAGGAGAAAAGAAAGGAGGAGAGAGGAAGAACAGGGAGGACAGAATCAGAGAGGTTAGAAGGAGAGGGAGGACAGAGGCAGAGGGGACAGAAGGAGCGGGAGGACAGTTGCAGAGAGGACAGAAGGAGCGGGAGGACAGTTTCAGAGAGGACAGAAGGAGCGGGAGGACAGTTTCAGAGAGGAGAGGGGATGTAGGAGGAAAGAGAGGGATAGGAGAGAAGGAGTAGGGAGGACAGAAACAAAGAAGAGTCAGGAGGATGAAAAGCAGTGGGGTATGGAAGGGACAATGGTGTCCTAGTGAAACATCACAGACAAGGGAAAATGCAGATTTGCAGTGGATAACTGGGAAATAAAGGGATAAAGGAAGAGATGGAGAGAGACAGGAAGTGATGGAGAGAGACAGGAAGTGATGGAGAGAGACAGGAAGTGACTGAGACAGAAAGAAGAGTTGGACGATAAAAGAAAATCATGTCAGAACTGCATTGGCAGAGTAAAACAACACAGGTGAGAAAGCCCAGGCGTGAGTTTACCAAAGGAAAGAAAGGATAGTGAGAAGACAGACCAAAAGAAGAGTCCGCTAAAGACATGACTGTCCTTCCATTTGACAATTTTAATGGCGGTGAATGCAGGGCCCAAACACTGTTATTCAATGTCATTAAAATCAACAAATAATTAACTTCCTGTTAAGTAATGTGGCTACAAGTCAAACCTATCTCAGATAAAGGCTTTAGATTTAAGTACCATATGTGTGTGTGTTAAAGTGTGTGTCTGTGGTGCCATCCACAGGAACGAGAGACTCGGAGGACTCAAGACACACACCCTTCCCGGTCCTTCTGTACCCGCATCTGTTCGTTTGTTCGTTTGCCTGTTTGTGTGTGTGATAAAACTGATTAGTTTATGCCAGTCTATCTACCCGACTCTCCAATGTTAGAAAAACTGCAGACACCCATTTTGGTGACTATACCTATAAACCTATAAACCGACTAATGTTCTTAATGATGTGTTATGGTGCCGAAACCCAGTGAATTGGTAACTGCAGGAACCCGGTGGAGCGTGACTGACCTGAGACCAAGGACGCTCGGCTTTCCTCAGCGGGTTTTGAATTAGTACTGCGTGTAGTAAGACACCCCCTAAAGTAGGCAAAACCAGAGCAGTGTGTGCCGCGTGTGTGTGTGTGTGTGTGCGCGCGTCCAGTTCGTGCAGGGTGCAGAAGGGCAGACAAGGCCTCCACCGTTCCTCCGCTCCTGTGGCTTAGCACATCTGAAGGAGCGAGGAAGGGAGACTCACTATCACTTCACTATCACTCCACAGCAGCCTCTCCCTCCCCGAGTTCCACAGGCCTCAACAACCACCACACCACGACTAACAGACAAGAAGGACAACGCTGGGGGGGCGGGGGGGGGGGGGGGTGGGGTACCAGCAAGGGACGAGGGGCGCGGGGACGAGGAGGGTTGGGAGGGGGGACGGGGGTCTACCTTGTAGGCCACCCGGGCGGGGCACCTCTTCCCAAGGCCCAGTGGTGGACACATGAGCCTGAGCATCTGATACATGTCATTGTAAGTGATTCGGCCGCTGCAGTCGTAGGCCCCCCCCACACACACACACACACACACACGCACGCACGCACGCACACGCGCACACGCACACACGGACAACGACAAACGGACGACCAAGAAATGAGAAACCGATGGGGGGGGGGGGGTGGGTGAGGTTTTTAGAGGGTAGACACAACAAAGGGGAGGTGCATGGGGGGGTGGTTGGGGGGGGGTGGGGAGACAAGAGGAGAAAGGAATGACAGAACAGAAAACAAACACACAGAGGTTACTGTTTCATCGGAGGACAGGGGGGAGGTTAAGGAAAAAAAAAAAGAAGAGACTTGGCTCTGCATGGATATCTGGAGGGGGGGGGAAGGAGGGGGACACACACGTGTAGTTTTAGTAGAAGTAGGATAAAACAACGTTCTATGCGAGGAGGCCAGTGGGGGGGGGGGGGGGGGGGGGTTTGGGGTGTCTCCTCTCCTCTGGTATAGAACGTGTAAAGTGGGGCTCGGAACAGGCAGATGGCGATTCACGTCGGTGCAGTTCCTCTAAATTCACACAACCCCCCCCCCCCCCCAACCCCAAAATTGCTAAATTCCAGTAACCTTCCCGAAAATCCCCAGGTTTTTCCGGAAATCTTGGTCAGGAACAGACCCGGATTTCCAGAAGACCTGTGAATTGTGGGGGGGGGGGGTTGCAATCCCTACCACCACCCTCATCCCCAGAAGCACCCACCACCCTGGAACAATGCATGGCGCTGTTACCCTGGGAACACCACAGTCCATTTCCTGGTGTCTCGTTAATCGCCGTAACGCAACTGACTCCAGGGGTTAGGGTCCCTCCCGTTTCGATTCAGTCGATTCGTCCAAGTCGTTTCTCGCGTCACTGAAACGCGACGAGGACAACGGGGGAACTGGAATTTCGATTTGATTCCCGGGAACCAGACTGAACGGAAATGGGTACTGACCCACCCCATCCATCCATCCACCCCCCCCCCCGCCCCCACGACCTGGACCGACTCGTTGAAAAAAGAGCGGGCAGGGAATAATTTGAGGTGAGTCATTTGTGTTGAGTCGTTTGGTCGGCTCAGTGAGTACAGTACAGACAGCAAGTGCAGTGCCCCACTGAAACGTCATGCTCCAAACAGCTGCTACTGAAACAGGTATGTTCTGCATTGTCCCAAACATTCTCCTTTGTCATATCAAGAATGCATACCAATATTAATAACAAAACCAGAACGAATGGTGGCTACGAACTACGACTGGTCGCAAAATAAAAAATAAAAAAAATAAAAAAATCATAATCTGAGAAGAAATGATCATGAAGAACTCATAAAGGAAGAGTGTAACATTCATTCCCATGTCTCTGGGTGAGAGAACGAGCAGGTTGCGTTAAGTTTGTTGTTATAGTCGGGTCCAAACCTTGCAGGCCACCCTATGAGGGCATTTCTTGCCCAGGCCCAGAGGAGGTGAGATTACTCTCAACAAACTGTACATATCCTTATAATGTATGCGCCCACTGTAAGAAGAATACAGGACGTTAGAGAAAGGAGAAATACACACAGAGAGAGAGAGAGAGAGAGAGAGAGATGGAGGGAGGGAGAGAGAGGGAGAGAGAGGGAGGGAGGGAAATAAATGGATAGAGTGAGATCACAGAGGAGAACAAGAGTATAAGGCATCTAGCAGTCTATGACACAAAAGCAAACTCATCATATCCAACTCTTCATGTTCCCACCATATACACACATATACATATACATATATATATATATATATATATATGTACACACATATATACATACATATTTTATATATATATATAAAACATATATATATATATATATACACACTTTTACACATATTTCACACATGTAATCTATATACTTAATTACCCATATATTTGTTTATACATTTATTTTAAATTCTCTTCTCTCTTTCCCTTTCTCCAACTACATTAAAGTAATAGCTTGACTGTTGTGTGTACTCTTGTAAAGAAACGCACAAGTGAAAGGGACAGAATTGCATTACACAGTTACAGACGATGTCTGTTGCACTGTCTGTTGCATGACACAGTTACAGACGATGTCTGTTGCATGACACAGTTACAGACGATGTCTGTTGCACTGTCTGTTGTGTGACACAGTTCCAGACGATGTCTGTTGCACTGTCTGTTGCGTGACACAGTTCCAGACGATGTCTGTTGCACTGTCTGTTGCATTACACAGTGACAGACGATGTCTGTTGCACTGTCTGTTGCATTACACAGTGACAGACGATGTCTGTTGCACTGTCTGTTGCGTGACACAGTTACAGACGATGTCTGTTGCACTGTCTGTTGCATGACACAGTTACAGACGATGCACGTGTCGCGTGTCTAAATAAATGTTGTTTATTTTGCTTGGATTCCCGGATGCCGTCATGCACCCACAAGTACGTCATTTAGACACCAAGGACGAGTCTGTCCCGCTTGGTCCCTGCAGATCCCTCTATCTCTGGCAATCCTAACATCTGGTGTGGAACATGCACTTGAAGAGTCACACACACACACACACACGCATACATACACACACGCACACTTAGTTTCCAGTACACAGACTTCAGAAGGACCTCCAGAGTATCAACACTTGGGAACCGGAAACAGACAAAGGAGAGAAGGAGCGACGGTGGGGACATGAGGGGCCGTTTGGTTGGTCAGGTCAAGAGGGCACGGGTTCCCTGTTAACTCCATGCTCATATCCGTGTGCTCGTTAGTAGAACGGCCGAGTTTCCGACGTCGCTCTCCGTTATTACGAAGGCACTTACATTGGCGTAGGTGCCTCTGCGGCGTCTGTGACAGCGGCAGCCGTGCTCAAACCAGACACACCGACCCCAGGACATTCTGACTACCCCTATGGATTTACGATCAGTTTTCAATTCGCTCCACCGCCAACGTGGATGGTCACATGACTAGGGTCACTTTTGCTCTTTTCAGTTAAGGGTTGTGGAGTCGAGGTGAGTGTTAGACGTTAAGAAAAGGGGTTTACTGGGAGAGAAAGACATGGGTTAGCTACAGTTACAGTCAACAATGTGCACCTTGTGGTACTACGCTCCTTCTGTGGCAGCCAATGTGTGTAACCTTGGTGGATACTGGTTTACTTCATTGTGCATTCGATACCTTATCGAGGGTCTATTTGCCATAGGCTTGGGCGGTACACCATATTTGGAAAGTATTTCTTCATGTTAATAGTTGTTATGGGAGTCGCCAGTCCAGGGAAGGGACTCCTCTTGCCAGTGTGGGAGCCTGGGAGGGCACCAAACCAGAGAACGCGTTTCCTCCACGTACACATTTTGGCCCAGGTTCGATAAGAAGCCCGGTACGGTATCTAATATGGTTTAAAGGACACACACCTCAACATCTACTGTCGCAGCCATGAAGCGGCGAAATAATATTAATTTGGCATTACGCTTAGCAGTCACCATGGGGTGTTTATGGACATTTGGATTAGAGACGATCCGCGGAGGGGAAAACCAGAGCCTGACATCCCGCCCCATCAGTATGTACCTCTGGTTACCGACCGAGCCTAACTAGTGGGTACGACTGGTATAATGTGCGTGTGCATTGGTAAATACACTAGTAGAGACATTTTGCCCTGTACGACTCAGCGAGAAGACACACTGGCTGTGTGTAAGTCGTGGTACCTATGAGAACGCGCGTGTGTGTGTGACTCACCAGGCAGAAGGGTCGTACTCAGCCCAGATCCTGACATATTCGTCCAGGTGGTGGGGACCCAGGATGGAGGAGTCTCTGGTCAGGTACTCAAAGTTGTCCATGATGACAGCCACAAACAGGTTGAGCATCTGAACACACGGGATCAAACGGTCCACCGTGAAAAGCCCAGAACACACTTGGCCTCCGCTTGCAAATAGAAACGGCCCACTGTGTTAAGCCGAGCTGCTTTTTGCAAATCTTTGCAAACGGACGGATGTATTAACTAAAACAAATGAATGTAATTTTCCACAGAACAGGCTTTTTGTCTGCACAATCACCTTTACATTTTTTTTTTTTTTCTGAATTGAAGAAAGAAACTAGGGGATGATTTCTATGAATATATCTCTTTCATAAGTCCCACATGCAATGTCCAAAGCAGTTGATCCCACTAAACTTCGTTTCCTGATTGTCTTGCTAGCAAGCAAATGGTTCTGAAGACATTTTGGACATAACAAAGGCTCTGCATTCGTCCTGTTGCCTTTTGATCTCAGTGCTGCCTTCTACGCCATTGATCACTCCCTTCTCTTGGAGAGGTTGGAAACCCATATTGGGCTATGTTCTAGCCTGGTTTAAATCTAATTTATCTGAAAGATATCAGTGCGTATGTGTGGATGGCATGTCCTCTGACAAATTAAAGGTATGTTCAGGTGTTCCTGAAAGCTCGGTTTTGGGACCATTATTGTTTTCACTATATGCTGCCTCTGGGTGATGTCATCCGGAACTGTTGACAGTGTTGACACACAGTCGTGTATTTCAATGAAACATGGAGAAGTTTCTGGAAGCATGTGTTTCAGATATAAAGAAGTGGATAATAGAGAACTACATGCTTCTAAACTTCAGAAAAACTGAAATGCTCGTTTAAGGACCCAAGAAACAAAGAGTTGTTGGCAGACCTTACACTGAATCTTGACGGTTGTATGGTCGTATCCCAGAAAACTGTGAGAAACGTTACCCTCAACCCTTTGATGAACATATAAAATATATCTCAAGAGCTGCTTTATTCCATCTTCGGAAACATTGCAAAAGGCTGAAAACCTTTTTCATGCTATTGTTACTTCAAGATTAGATAACTGCAATGCTCTTCTCTCCGGTTACCCTGATAAATCAATAAATAAACTTCAATTAGAACACAGCTGCTAGAATTTTAACTAGAAAGAAAAAACTGTGGACACATTACTCCAGGATTAGCCTCTCTACACTGGCTGCTTGTTAAGGGTACTTCTGATCTGAAGGTTTTATTTTTAACCGGTAAAGCATTACACAAACTTGCTCCGACTTACCTCGCTGAAATGACCCAGCCATACATAACTACAAGTGACCTAAAATCACAAGATGCGGGCCTTCTAATTGTACATAGAATTTATAAACAAACAGTCGGAGGCAGGGCGTTCTCTCATAGAGCTCCACTACAATTAAGGTTAAAAATGCAGACTCAGTGCAAACTTTCAAGTGTCTAGTAAAGACTCATCTCATCAGCGAGGCCTATGACTAGGTGCCGAAGCTTGAGTCCACCCTTGCTGTCTTGCCAGGTGGGCTCTCATCTCCGCTGGGATGTCCTTTCATCAATGCCATTCAGGCACGGAGTCACTGGCTTACTGCTGTTTCTCCGTCGCGATCCATGTGCAACGGGCGGTCGGTTGGCGTCCCTCTGGCTGACGCTCGGCAAAGTGGATTGACTTCCTGCCACAGTGTCACTGGACTCTCTGCTGTCCGGTTCTGTTAAAACTTGAGCCCTGTGCATGAGCCCTTGGACCACGCCTCGGGGACGACCAGGCACAAAGGACTTGCAGGTGTCCCTGTCCACAGTCCTCCTGGTTGTGATGCAGATTAAGTAGCTGATGATACCCAATGACCCCCCCCACCCACAGATTGTCCCTGTCCTTGTCCATCTGCTCAAGCATCTGACTTGGATTATGTTTTATGGACTCAGGACCGCCCATGTGCATTTATTTATTATTATAATTTGTACTCTGAAAAGGTTCACCCGGAATTGCCAGATGAGGACTGGCCACCCCTCAGAGCCTGGTTCCTCTCTAGGTTTCTTCCTAAGTTTCGAGCCACTTTGCATCAACCCTGTTGTTGCTTGGTCTTTGGGGTTTCAGGCTGGGTGTTTCTAAAACTGCTTACAACTGCTGATGTAAAAAGGGCTTTATAAAATAAGTCCCCTTACCAGGAAAGAGCAGAGGAAGATGAAGGAGACGAAGTACGTGTAGGCGAAAGTGCTGCCACACTCCGCCTCTTTGTTTCCTGAGTCTGGGTCACAAGGCTTACCCCCAAGGCAGGCCAGCATGATTTCATGCCAAGCCTCGCCTGTCGCACTCCTGACACAAGACACACACCAGGAACACAGATCAGTGTGAACAAGAGAGGGAAGACAGGCAGAGGAGGAGAAAGGAAAAGGGCATAAGCACTCTTTACAATAAGAATTTCATTGTACAGGATGACGCTGTGTTGTTCGGTGCATTTGACAAACAAACCTTGAAACCTGAATACCGAGAGAAGGATCACAGAAAAGCAGAAGGAAGAGAAAGGGAGAGAAATAGATAGAAAGAAGCAGGAAGAAATGGAGCAAGAGAAAACCCACCTGAACAGTAACATGAGCGCCATAATGAAGGTCCTAAAGTTGTTGTGTTCGTTGATGGCTTCATCGTCATCCAGTTCCAGATTACCAAACAACTACACCCAAAGGAGGCACAGGAAGGGATCACTCAGGGAGGATTTCTAACAGCCGACATCAACCGCTGGCTGGTCACATTAATGTCATCAAGGGAAATCCTTTGTCTGGATGAACGGTAAGTTCCGGAGGCTCTGCGAGCAACACTGACCTGCATCCCAATGATGGCATAGATGAAGAACAGCATGCCGATGAGGAGACACACGTAGGGCAGCGCCTACCGGTGGAGACAGGAGGTAACAACGGGTATCAGCGCTACGACTAGTAACCGCTAATGACGGTAACCACCCATCCTGGACGGCACCCAGATGAATAACACAAGCATGTGTTCATTTGTGTGCGAAACGGTTTTACAGTATAAGCAAGGCGATAAATGGATACATTTTCCCTGTCCCCCTTTTGGGAAAGGCTATTATTTGGCATGTTAGGTTTAGGGTAAAATGCATAACCGCAGGAATTCGGGTTGCTGTGTTGCTTCTGTAGCCTCAACGCGCGCTATGACATTCTGAAAGGCACTTTTAGCTTTGTGTGTTATTCCTATTACCAATTGGCTTCCTTCCTGAGAGCAGGTGTGCTACTTTCACCCCCTGACCAAAACCTCTTCCCACAGCTTTGCTAAAATGTACGACTGGAATTAGAATTCAAGTTACTTTTTAGGAGCAGGGCTCCAAAATAAGGGAATATATTTCCCCTTGTTTTTCATCGGCATGCTGAGGTCCATTAATAAAACAACATTGGACATGTCTGTGCATGTGTGTCTGTGCATGTGTGTGTGTCTGTGCACGTGTGTGCGTGCGTGCGCGCAATGGCGTAGGTTTGTATTATACATTGGGGGGGGCGGGTCAGGGTCAGTGGATCCCAGGATTTTCCAGGGGGGTCACATTGACTTGTCTGGTCCCCCCTAACTCTACACCCCCGCGTGCGTGTCTGTGTGTCTGTGCCTTTGTGTGTCTGTGCCTGTGTGTCTGTGCCTGTGTCCATATGCATGTGTGCGTGTAAAATATGTACCTTAAATGACTGGACAAATGTCCAGAGCAGGATACGAATAGTCTCTCCTTGTCTCAGCAGCTTGATAAGACGAGCCGCTCGAAACAGCCGAAGGAAACTCAGGTTGATGAAGTTATCCTACAGCGGAGTGTGTGTGTGTGTGTGTGTGTGTGTGGAAGAGAGATTGCGTGTTCAATGCAGATAATTAGAGAGTGTGTATAAAGAGAGATTGTGTTTGACAGCAAGGAATGAGAGATGTGTTCACATGAGTGTGACATGTTTGTGAGATCAGAAGAAGAGAGACGAGAAAGTGTCAGTTAGTTTGACTGAAATTAAGTATTATCATCCCTTTAAAAAAAATCTAACAAAAACAAAGCAGGTCAAAGAGGGGGTAGAGAGAGAGAGAGAGAGAGAAGGTCAAAAAGAAGAGAGGTCAAAAACTTAAACAATAAAATGTATCCAAAATACAAACAATACAATTGACTTGACAAGAAGCCAAAGAAACACTCAACGCATCCCAAACAAGTACGAAACAAAGAGTGTAAAAAAGAGAGAGCAAGAGGGAGGGAGAGACAGAGAGAGAGAAAATCTATCTAAAAGAACGAGGAAATTATAACTGAAAATAAAATTCAAAACGTCATCATCCAATCTGGTAAAAGTAGAACTTTTTTTTTTTTAACTTAAAACCAAATGCACTGATTTAGGGGGGCAAGCAGGCCACACAGAATGGAAATCCTGTCATTCATCAGACATTTCACGCACACGCAGGCACACTGCTCTGTCAACCGCACACACACACACACACACAGGAAGCTGTCAATGCCACTTAGAGGCTGGCTGACCATGGTTTATGTAGTGTTCCACATTCAAAACAGAACATACACAAGGGTGTTTGCAATTAGAAGTCCAGGTTCTTGGACAGTGATTAGGCCTATTCCTGAATGAGTATCATTCGCAGTGGAGAATCTCGACTGAAAGTGGGGTTTATTCAGTGGCAGCCAGCCCATTGGTAATTGGGCACTTGTGGTTATAATTATTATTTTTGTATATATACTTTATATACAGCTCTGGATAAAATTTTGAGACGACTGCACCTTTTTCTTTACTTTCCAAAAAAGTCGAAAAGGAGGGTTTTGAGTGAGGAACAGAAGGGTTCAAATGAAGAGACCACTGCAAATTGAAAGCTACTGTTCCTCACTCGAAACTTTCCTTTTCAACTTTTTTGTAATGGAAAGAAAAAGGTGCAGTGATCTCTTATTATTTTTCCAGAGCTGTATTACAGACACATAACAAAGAGAGTTGTGCAAAATCAAGGTTGCAACATTTTAATGAGTGATGAACAAACAAATGCATTCACAACTAATTTGACCAACTGCGTGGCTACCTTTCTGCCATTATGCTCCACCATTTCGTGGTCAGCTAGCTAGGCTAACCAGCTGGCTTGCAACTCGTTAGCCATCGGCACTCAATGCTAGCTGCGTCCACTAGTATAGCACATTGCATAGTCTAGCTGAGTTAATTTATTAGAAATCCATTGTGATGACTCATATCCTGTATATAGATAAGCTAGCAAGACAATCTTGGTGACAATGTTACTGGGAAAGGGAAACACTCAAATAGAATTAAAATTTCAAGATAACCTTCATAGAGATTTGAAGCGAAACTGTCCATTTTATTAATTTTTTGTTCAGGGTGGTTTACAGTTTGTGTCACAACGTCCCATCCTACTTCAGTAAATAATTCAATTCAGCCTGGATAACATGACACTGTCAAAGGATGGGAACCTCCGCCACTAAGTGTTGCTGCCACCGTACGACACCACCCGTACCATTCAGCCAATGAGGAGCCGCCACTCAGTTCATTCCAGTACCAGGCCCAAGTTGTGTCTGGGAAGCCTGTCCAGAGTTAGACTGGTATTTGTATTTCAACAATTCTCCAGCGCCCTTCGAGATACAGTCCAGCTTAGTAATCTCACGTGACAAGGCACAGTACCGTTGTGTGGCCCAGGTTGGCAAAGCAGTGGTGAGGAAGAAGACGCGGAGGAGGAAGAGGTTGCTAGCATGCAGACAGACAGGCAGTAGCATGGCAGCAGCGTGGCACCTCCTTCGTGTTTAGAAGGAGGCTGAGGAACACCGCGACGGTGGGGGATACCGTGGCTACATGCAGACCGTAAGGAGAGCATCCCTCTGTCTGGTCGAGCACTACAAGCCTGGACTAGCATTCACAACTGCTCCTGTGGTGGGAGCCATGTCTATGCAGAGTAATAGTAACCAATCCACAAGCATGTGTGTTCATGTATGTGCGTGTACGTCTATGTGAGATCAGGAAGCACACTTCATCAGTTAAAAGACCAATAGTGTGTCAGATGGTATCTTTAAATATCCAATAGTTTGTCAGAGTCTCTTTCAACACTTGAGAGGAATCCCACATGAGTTATCAGGCACACACACACATGATCCAACTGCCAATCAAGACGTGCAAGCTCTCGGGTCAAAGGGGCGTCGGCAGCTAAGCTCAGAAGGTTCGGGGGTGAAGGGGTCAAGGAGGCCAGGAGGGGGCGGGGCCATTCGTTGGCCACTGGGGATGCAAGAAGAATGTCTGAGAGATAAATCGCAAACACCAACCTCCTACATGTGCCAGGTGGATGTAGAGGGGTGGATGGATGGGGAGGTTGAGGAGGAATTTGGATACAGTGAAAAGGTGTTGGTGATGGTTTGGTAGGGATTTGGTGAGGATTGTTGTGTTTGTTTGTGTGTGTTTGTGAGGGTGGGGGCATGGTTACAGCACACCATCACACAGCAGCACACCACACAGTCAGTGTCATGAATTGGATGGAACAACATGGCAAGGGGATTCATAGTGCATTTCGATTGGATGGATTTATCAGAAGTAGGAAGTAGTAGTAGGAAGTAGAAAGGGCGTAGGAGGCCAACAGAGTAGAGAGGTTTGTTTTTAAAGAAAGCATGTAAAAAGATAGAACAGGAAAAGGAATCATTATCGAGGTAGATACAACATAGTAACAACATAGTTACAACCATAGAAATGTACTCCAAATAAAGATGACGTTTCTATGGATACAACACACAGGATACAATGGAAACCTATTCAGGCCCACAAAAAAAAATGGGTACATGAATCTGCTTCCATATAAACATCAGTCAACAGCAATACAATTGTAATGGTTTAATTTCAGGCAATCCTCATGGCCACATTTATTTACAGACATAAAACTCGAAGAATCTACAATTGAGGCAAACGGTTCCCTGTCCGACGGTAAGACAGGCGGCTGTTTTTTTCTTTTTTTTGCGTTGGTGAGGCACGACGCATCAAGGCAAATAACAAACACAGTTAATATGACTACATGCATGTAATTCGGGGCTAGGTGCAGAATGTGACCATGAGGATGTCCTGGAAAAGACTTAGCAAACTACGGTACTCATAAATTCTTACCGCTGCCATCCTATCACACACACCGAAACGTCTGACATACACAGGATGAAGCACAATTACAGAAACAGACACAGAACCGAAGGAATAGACACAGACAGGACAGTGACAAAGGACCACTCCAACGACACAACACACAGTTGGACGGCCATTTTGGTCTGTCTAACACACGTCCTGCCATCCACACAGAAATACACCTCTCAGCTGAATCTCACTGCAAAGACCGCGTCTCCCCCTCGTCTCCCCCTCCTCCCAGCAGAGGGCACCAGCTCACTGATCCCCACAAATTCAAAATTCGTCAGATTTGTGTAGGAATGAGATCAAGGGGGTGTCCACTAATGAGCTCCATGAAGGGAAGTGAACGAGTGCACACTTCAGGAGAAAGGAGAGACCGCTGTGACACACCCACTATCTTATCAATGCACCACAGGTCGACAGTGAATATTTACATGCCGTGTCTGTGGTATGTGACCTAACTAACGCGTAGTCCCTCGTCAGTTCTTAGCACGCACAGAGCCTATAGCGCCACGTCCTGCACTTACCCAGAATTCTGTCACTAGGATATCAGTGACGCTTCCAAGCACAGACACAAAATCAAAGATGTTCCAAGCGTCTTTAAAATAATTCTGTGAGGACACAGGAAGAGAAGTCACATGTTAGGGTAGCACAGAGCAGGGGGAACGGCAGAGTACTACTCTGACACATTTCCCAGAGTAGAGAGATATGCACTTGCTAATTAAAATATTGTTGCCATGGTGACTGAAATTTTTTTGAAACATTAACATTAACCAATAGCAGTAGATTAAGTCAGGGTGTTAACCAATAGCAGTGGATAGAGTCAGGGTGTTAACCAATAGCAGTGGATAAAGTCAGGGTGTTAACCAATAGCAGTGGATAAAGTCAGGGTGTTAACCAATTGCAGTGAATAAAGTCAGGGTGTTAACCAATAGCAGTGGATAGAGTCAGGGTGTTAACCAATAGCAGTGGATAGAGTCAGGGTGTTAACCAATAGCAGTGGATAAAGTCAGGGTGTTAACCAATAGCAGTGGATAAAGTCAGGGTGTTAACCAATAGCAGTGGATAAAGTCAGGGTGTTAACCAATAGCAGTGGATAGAGTCAGGGTGTTAACCAATAGCAGTGGATAAAGTCAGGGTGTTAACCAATAGCAGTGGATAGAGTCAGGGTGTTAACCAATAGCAGTGGATAAAGTCAGGGTGTTAACCAATAGCAGTGGATAAAGTCAGGGTGTTAACCAATAGCAGTGGATAAAGTCAGGGTGTTAACCAATTGCAGTGAATAAAGTCAGGGTGTTAACCAATAGCAGTGGATAAAGTCAGGGTGTTAACCAATAGCAGTGGATAAAGTCAGGGTGTTAACCAATAGCAGTGGATAGAGTCAGGGTGTTAACCAATAGCAGTGGATAGAGTCAGGGTGTTAACCAATAGCAGTGGATAAAGTCAGGGTGTTAACCAATAGCAGTGGATAGAGTCAGGGTGTTAACCAATAGCAGTGGATAGAGTCAGGGTGTTAACCAATATCAGTGGATAGAGTCAGGGTGTTCTGTCTAGTCGGCCTCAGGATGTTTTAAAAGAGTGGTCTGAAGAGAATGGATTCTCGATTTCACCCCCAATACAGAAGTTGCTAAAAGACTATGTCAATGAAACTAGAACCTAGTCACTTTCATGTAAGGTTCTGTGTTGTCAAGACAAGAACAAAACATGAAGGAATATGCTCTGGCCAATCACAATATTGTTACCATGGAGACAAGGTTAGAAGGAAGTGCATTAGCCAATAGCGGTGCAGTTAGAGTAATAAGGAAAACATGTTCTAGTTCTGTCTATTAAAATAACCTGCCTTATAAATTAGTAATAGAAATAAATGTGTGTTTTGGTGTGTGTGGCCTCACCAGAACCCCAAAGGCGATTATCTTGAGAATACACTCCATGAAGAACAGGGTGGTGAAGACAATGTTGATGTTCTTTAGGACTTTATCGTAGATATCTGAAGCCCCATAATACTGAACACAACAAAAACAGAAAGGAAGAAAAACACATTGGTTATCATTACTCTCAAACACACACTCAAAAAACAATTAGACATGCTGGCACAGGCCAGTTTGCTCGCCTCCAGCACTCGCATGGCAAATACTTCCTGGTCGAATTAGTAGTTTTATAATAGAGAAGCAGAGCACTGTGGCAAGACAGACACATCCCCATCACTGACTCTCCCGAACATTCTGCGGAGTTGCTGGATGAACATCACGAGATTGGGAAGGGAGTGTCAGAATTATGGTGCACACGCATGCACACACACACACACACTTCCAGCTTACCTTCATCATCAGCACTATAGTATTGAGCGCGATCAGACCCATGATGCTGTACTCGAAAGGTGGGGACACCACAAACTGCCACATGCGGAACTGGAAGCTCTGCTTGTTCTTAGGCATATGGCGGGTCAGGGGCTTGGCATTTATGGCAAAGTCTATACAGCCTCTCTGGGTTTGTGGGACGACAAAAGAAGACAGGGAGGAAGGAGCAGAAGAAAAAAACTTCATTAATCTATCCAGGAGGGAAAAGGTGTCTTCTGCTGTATGTCACTCAGTCTTCCTTCCTTCTCCCCTCCCTCACCTCATTCTTTTCCAGACTGTAATCCTCCATCATCTTGTCTCCCTGCTCTTGGAAGGTGATGATGATGAGAGCAACAAAGATGTTGACGAAGAAGAAGGGGAAGACAACGAAGTACACCACGTAAAAGATGGACATCTCCATCCGGTACCCCGGACTCGGACCCTGATTCTCATAGGTCGCATCTACCGAATGCTTTAACACCCTGGGAAAGACAAAACAGGCATCAGGGTGAACTATATGCATATTTATGTCGTACAGGAGGAAGGTGGGATGAAAGAGAGGGCTCTGGTTTTCCAAAATGGCATCAACCTAAATCTTTAACATCTTGGTGAGAAGGGGGAGAGGAGAGGTTAAAAGATCACTCTGGCCCTCAGTACTGCAGCTAACTTCTAGGTTGCTGCCGAAACATTTGGTGCTATTGACAAGGTTTAAATTAGTGCAATGCTAATATGTACTGGAGTTAGGAACATACTGTCAGCTAACTCGGAACGTCGGGCTAAACGATATGGGGCCACACAGTCTGTGCTGTTAGCGTAGCTCAAACGGTTGGAACATTGGGCTAAACGATATGGGGCCACACAGTCTGTGCTGTTAGCGTAGCTCAAACGGTTGGAACATTGGGCTAAACGATATGGGGCCACACAGTCTGTGCCGATAGCGTAGCTCAAACGGTTGGAACGTGGGGCTAAACGATATGGGGCCACACAGTCTGTGTCGTTAGCGTAGCTCAAACGGTTGGAACATTGGGCTAAACGATATGGGGCCACACAGTCTGTGCCGTTAGCGTAGCTCAAACGGTTGGAATGTGGGGCTAAACGATATGGTTGGAACGTTGTCGGGGAGGGTGGTCACGTCGGCAACAGGCAGCTTGACTGTTAGCAACAGTAAAGGAGAACCCCCCACCCCTGCTGTCCCTGTCTGCAGTGGTCTGCAATCCCAAACTGCCATGTAACCCTTTTGGAGGCAAAGAACAGTTCCAAAACTGGATATATAATGTTCTGGGTATAGGGAGGGTCATTTGATTTGGGTGGTCACAGAAGAGTTGTGTAGCTAGGGAAAGGCCATCCATTAACATTTCAGAGAGATCCCGCATGGATTTGCTTGGGTGTGTTAGTTGTTGTGGTAAACTGAAATGAACAGGGAGTGTGTGTGTGTTAGTTGTTGTGGTAAACTGAAGTGAACAGGGAGTGTGTGTGTGTTAGTTGTTGTGGTAAACTGAAGTGAACAGGGAGTGTGTCTGTGCTAGTTGTTGTGGTAAACTGAAGTGAACAGGGAGTGTGTCTGTGCTAGTTGTTGTGGTAAACTGAAGTGAACAGGGAGTGTGTGTGTGTTAGTTGTTGTGGTAAACTGAAGTGAACAGGGAGTGTGTCTGTGCTAGTTGTTATGGTAAACTGAAGTGAACAGGGAGTGTGTGTGTGTTAGTTGTTGTGGTAAACTGAATTGAACAGGGAGTGTGTCTGTGCTAGTTGTTGTGGTAAACTGAAGTGAACAGGGAGTGTGTGTGTGTTACTCACTGCGGCCAGCCCTCTCCAGTGGACACTGTGAAGAGGGTGAGCAGGGCCCAAGGCACGTTGTCGTAGTGAAAATCGTACTTCTTCCACTCCCGCGTCTTCGCTGTTACTTGTTGCCGTTCATACACCAAATACTCGCCCCTGAAACACACACACACACACACAGGGGTCAGCAAATGGCATCCGTGTGTGTGAGACAGAAAAGAGGTAGAGAGGAGATAAAGGGACAGAGAGAGAGCTCTTGAGCCATATCGACTTCGGGTGTCCATGCACAAGAGGTTGTGTGTGTGTGTGTGTGTGTGCGTGCGTGCACCTGCAGTCGCGCTCAAACTCCTTGGACTCGTCGGTGCAGTAGAAGAACCTCCCCT